>NW_022281078.1:1040-7437 GCF_004355925.1 Anarrhichthys ocellatus | reverse complement strand
CATTCATCTCCATTGCTTTTGGGTAGAGGCAGAAATTGACAAATATCTTCAGAACAAGTAAAACAGAAATGATCTGCATAGCCAGAGAACAAAAGTGTGTTTTTGTAATATTATAAATCACTGTGCACAAGCAGCAGACATTTACTTAATTGAGTTTATATTCAGAACTTTGACAACCGGACAAACATCTGATGCAGTCGAAAGCTCCAGAACAGCTACTAAAGGGACCAAATTAAAAACCTTTCCTATCAATTTAAAATGACATACCCGTTTCTGTCTAGGATATGACCAACATAATTAAATGGTTCCTCCATCTCTCGTTATTTAGTTACTGCTGTTGTGGATTGTTCTCAGATATCAGTATCTGAAGACCTAAAACTAAAGTGCAAATCTATAAACAGCGGTGTTTTGTTTACCATGAGGCTGGACAGCTCCACCGCTGTTGGGCATCGTTGTGCTGACGGCGGGCGCTGCCGTTGCGTTGACGGCGGGCGCTGCCGTTGTGTTGACGGCGTTGCTGGCCGGGTCGGCGAGGTTCAGAGGACCGCTGGTCAGTGTGCGGTTGAAGGGGCCGATAGTAGCTGAACATTGACATGAGGTGGACAGAGCAGTGGGAGGTTACACACGTTCTCATGGACAGCCGTTAATTAAAGTCACAGCAAAATAAACATTTCCAGTTTGAAGGAGTAAATCCATCTGTACATCTGGAGAACAGAGGGCCAAGCTAAAAGAAGAAACGCAGTAAAGGTTATTTTTCCATTTAAGGTCCACTTGTTCTCATCTGTACATTAAATGTATACTAACATTTCTCTCCAATTTCAGAATTTTACAGTTACCTTCACAACCACTGATGCAAACCTTTATATAAAAAAAAAAAACCTATAAAAATCTAATTTCTCACGTGTGAAGCTGAAACCACAGAAATATTTTTACATGGAAAATAGTAAAATTGACTAATATAATAGTTTCAGCTGTATTTGTATATACTGTTTTTTAAATATATAACAAACTATATTTTAGAAGCCCTTCTTAAGTTTTGTACTCAAGTCTTACTTTGTAAAGTATCTAAAGCCGTCATTAACTGAGTAAACAGTTAAATATTTCCTTCTGAACTGTAATGAGAAGAAAGATAAAGGAAAATAAAGACTCAAGTACAGTACTTAAGTAAATGTATATAGTTACTTTCCAACACTAGAGAACATACAGTATTCTCCTATGATACTGTGTACTCAGGATGAAATACATGAATAAACAAATGCTGTGCAACTTTAAAATATGTATAGTTTTAAGAATTCAGGTTTCTACATGGAAATCCTGTTGTGAAGCAATCTTGTATATGAATGTACGCGTGTGTTACTGTGTCCACTTACTCCCGTTAGTAGGCCCACTCCCAAGGAGGATGGAGAAGGTGGTAACAGGGCTGCTTCTGCTGTTAGTGGCGTTCACACTTGTGATGTTGAACTCACACTTGATCACAGTTCCAGTCACCATGCCACGGATATCTGACACTAGCTAGAAAGGTTACGTGACATAAAGTAAGTTATGGTGCGGTAAAATAAGTTAAAGTTCCAGAAAAAAGCAAATGAAGTTTGCTCAAAAGTTCTTAGCATGATTTCTGCCACCCCAGACAACCTACTGAGAGAAATGGAAACTAAAACAGACACAAGTATTTGAAACGCATCGATGATAAACGTATAAATAAGTTTATGTGTTCTTATCATTTTATCTATTGTTGTTTCTAAGGCTGTGTAACTATAACTATTAAGTATCTGCTCAGTAAGAGACTTCATTAGACTTTTTAAATATTTGGATTTCTTTTTAGCATATGCAGTATAGACACTGAATCATCAGCATGTATGTAAATGTGCATTAGATTTTCTGTTAACCCCTTGTTTCATGAAACAAGTGCATTTCCTTACGCCAACATCTATACGACAGTAAATATGAGGCCTCACCTCCTCATTTGCGCTGAGCGTAGCGTCGGTGTTGTTCATGGTCATTGTCCTGAAGAAGAATGACCCGTTGCTCAAGCTGTTTTGAGCGCAAATGAAGAGCATGGTGGTACCCTGCAGAAAATAAATTTGTGATTAAAGGGTAATACAGCAACCTTGAAGTGACCACATGACAAATTCCAAAAGTCAGTGTCTTTGTCAAGGCTGGAAATAACAATGATTCAACAGTCGAGTTTAGTTTCCAACTCGTCCGTCTTGTTTTCTTTGTGCGTTTCTCTGCATTATCATTTTGCTTCCGCTTCCCTGTTGCATGCTTCTGTGTTCACGTCACATCATTTTAGAAACTCATTGCACAATATGCTTCAACACGTTTAAATATTCTGATTTGTTGCCGTGAATAATATTTTTAATTTATAGTCACTATAGGCGCAAAGAAGTTGTAATTTTTCTGTCCAGGTTTAACCTTTTACCACATAAAGTTTTGCCCATAGTCAGTTTTTTTTTGGGGGGGGTGTGTTACAGAAACATTGTTGAATGTTAGCAGTTTTTTAGTTAACAAAAAAAAAAAGCCACATTTCATGTTGAGGATGATATCACTGCTCCAAAGTAATTTCAATATCCAGTAATAAAGACATCCATTTGTTACTTTTCTGTGTAAACACAGAAGCCATATAGCACGTTGCCATCTTTAAACACATTTCACACTACGTCCCAATTCAAGTCCATGCGTTTATACAGAAAATATCACAATGGACTTAATGTTTGGAGAAATAGAGCCTTCTTTCGCACAAATTATGAAACGACACTATTGTATTCTTTACAGCCTTCAGTATGAGATAATAGACACATTGTCCAGTTAGATGACTATCCAGGCAGTCCTTATCAACTAGATAAATATTGCATCAAGTCAATAAATGCCACAGTCATATTTAACAGATACATTCATTGAGATGGTCCCATGTCACTGATTAACTAGATCCAGAAAAGTATTAAGGAAGCAAGTCTGTTTACATTTGCTGGGAGCTGGGACATAACATCAACCTGTAAATCAAGTATAGTATCATAGAGTTCTGACTCTACAAGGCTGCCCAACAAGTTTTTGGGGAAGAGGAAGCAATACTCTGTACTTTGGACTCATGTCAAAAGGATCTCTACTCTGGAAACCAGCATCCTGTCGCAGACACAAACCTGTCCACCGTTTGTATAAAAGTATTTACTGTTTAAAAAGCGGCATGATATTAATTTGTTTGTCCAATTTAGAAAAAGATGTTTGAAATAGTGTGCGTTACCTCTGAGGGGTCTGCAGTGAGGCCCAGCGCGATGTATCCGCTGGAGTCTCCCCTGAGCTCGATGGACAGCATAGTGCCGTTGGGAGCCACTGGGGCGGTGGCGACCACAGACACAAACAGACAGCTGCCTGTTCCAGCAGGATCGCAGTCATCTGGGGTCTCTACACATAGTTTATTGACTCCGCAACCTGAGCGAGTGATGTCCACCTGGTACACAAACAGAAAACTCTCAGTGGACTAAATTCTTCATGGCTATGAAAATGTTTTGTGCAGTAAATAAAGCTAAAGTCTGTTTCTAAACCGTTTCTGCCCTCTTGAGCTGTTATAATGAGTCACTAATTCTGAAGTTTTATTTGTTTTGATGGGTAAAAACGCAAACTTTATGTAAAATTGTCAACCAGAGGCTGCGTTATCTGCATATCTTTGCAGAGTCAACACCTGCATGTTTACACAGGGTGATGAGTACTACTCAGCCTGTTATATAATGTCAGAGTTGCATGATGGAAATAGGATCCAGCGTTTTTAGGATCTGGCGGCATACTAGGTACTTTACGTCAGAATATCTTGGCCTCTGGTGCATCAATTGAATAAAAATAAAACAAATCTCCTGTGAGTTTCCCCAACCTTAGGGAGGTGCTAGACTGAATTGCTGGAGTAGCCCTTTAAAAGCAGAATCACGTTCTGTTGTTTAGCAAAGTTATGCATTCAAGTATACGATTACAGCCGCTTCTTGGAAACTGACCTAAAACATGCGCAACAAACATTTAACAATAAAAAGAACTCCAAATACAGGAAATCATCAGTTAACAGCTCTAAAGACCCAGACATAAACCCTTGTATTGGTTAGCCATTACATTTCACACAAAAAAATAAAAACTGTAAAGAAGAAAAACAGCTGGTGTTTTCTCCTCTTTACTCAATTAGCCTTCAAACATGGCATTTCATTTTAAAAACAGAAAACTTCAAAGTGGAAACACATTATCTGTTTAAATTACAAAGGTCAAGCAGGTGTTGTGATGATTTACACAGAATTAAAGTGAAAGAAAACCAACCGTAGCATTGGAAGAGGACAGATGAGCTGTTCCTTGGACACTCGGAGTCACATAAACGACCAGCGCTGCAACCAACAGGGTCAATCCACGTTCCATTCTTTAAAGAAAGACAGTAAACGAACAAAAAACCCAAATAGTTATTAAAAGTGTGATTGGAGAGCCGGTCTATCATCAATACACTACAGTTTAAGTTGGAAAATCTTAATTACGCCAAAAGAAATTTAAATTCTCAGCATATTCAAAACGGATTGCATTGAATCAATTAAGCACAATTATAACAAAGCATACAAGTGTATTTCTACCTAGAAAACACATTTAGTTCACTGAAAAGATGTTGAATTATGCAAAGACAAAAAAATAAATAAATATTTAAATAACTAGCATTCCAGTTGTCTTTCAGGGGAAATTAACCTTAAATCATCGTGTTTTGAAGTGTACAAAAGTCTTTCAAATCACACAGCAAAATAGATTTCATCTAGCAATTCCCCTCAATTAAAAACAATTAAACCAATAAAAATGAGCTAAAAAGATAAAAGTATCACTCAGAGAGAACCAAGATGGAGTTTTCCTAAGAGACTTGCCTGAGCTGTGAAAGTCAAGAGTTGAGCAGGGGGAATGTTCTTTGTTCTGCAGTTTCTGCTTTTTTATATCACTGCAGGAAATGATTTAAATCAGCAAACCACCCACAGGTGATGATGCAGGAGGAGGGGGAGGGAAGGGGGATTTCTGCTCCATCCTGAAGAGGGTGTGGCTCTCAAATCACTTCCCACCTGGAAGGTGTGCGATCCAGGAACCAAACAAGCCTGTTTACTGTTCAGGGGAAATACATTTGTCATTCGCTGCACACAAAACACCTCAGTTAAGAATCGATTCTATAGTTAACTGTAGTTCAGAGTTTGGAGTATCGATTATTCATCCACTTGATGACAGATAATTTGTTATTTACTTTAAATGTAATCTGTGATCTTTTGATATACCCAAATTATGAACTATTGTCTATAAAAGTAGTATAAAGTCAAATAAAGACTCGTGGATTCTATTACAAATTTATATAATCCCAGTTTGAAATATCTTAAAATAAAAAATACATGCATTTTTACTTTTTGTAATAAGTGAAGTCACTGTTTTCCTAAACAATTCACTTGATTATCTGCACACGTTAAACATGAAGTCGGTGATTTTCGGTGATGGTTTTCATGTTGCTTTTGTCATGTTGAGGTTTATCTGTATCGGCACCAGAGACAATTTAAAGTGCTTTATATAAAGTGAATAAGTGCATTAGAAAAGAAGATTAGATCAAATAAAATACAACACAATGCAGTAGTGAAAGTAAAGAAAATGCAGAATTATACTTTTTTTTTTTTTTTACAGTGTTTACAATAACTCTCCTTCAACCAAGATGTTGTGGGTTTCTAGTGATGAGTCACTGACTCACTGATAACACATTCATTGGTTTACTGTAACTCAAACTGCACTGTGATCAGTCTTTACCTAACAGAATGAAGAGCGCATTTTCACCTGCGGTGAGCTCTGTGATCACTGATGACAGAAACTCATCTGTTACTGTAGCTTTCATTTTGCAAAATCATATTCTGCAGAACATCGTGATCAACATTCCTGTCACATCATGTTACCTGTTTGGTGTTTCCAGTAAAGGACATTTTAATTAGTTTCCTTGAGTTGCTGGATATGAACTTTACTTTTTAGTTTACATCAGAATATAAAAGACAACGCCACAAATACAACAGTATTAGGTGCAGTATTACAGCATATAAATCCACACACTTTGATGTCCTTCAATGGAGCGTTAAAGGAAATTCAATAATAAAAGTAATTAATGAAGATGCTTAAAGTTAGATAAGGTTAATTTGGAAGAAAACTGCCAACATTCAATAGATTAGACTTTTAAGGATGTGGTACTTCTTTCTGTTACACTCTGGTCAAAGTTGAGAAGCCTCTGAAACTAGATTTCACCCATTGTGGGACTCTCAACTGTCTCCTGAGACTCAAGACTGATCAAGTTTCTTTTGTCGATACCTGTTCTTTAAAGCGTGGTGTATCTCTGCTCAACAACCGGGGGGAACTATAGAAAACTAAGAATTCA
>NW_022281078.1:0-1030 GCF_004355925.1 Anarrhichthys ocellatus | reverse complement strand
TCCCCAGATGTCCCCGAGCAGCTTCATGAAAACGTTTCTTCTAAATGCCTTAAACATGATTTTATCCAAAAAAACATGAAAGCTTAAGAAGAGAAATACGATCAGACTTGTGTTTGCTTGACTTATGGAATCTCGCCATGCTTCAACTCCACCTCTCCTTGGCCCATATTCAAATGTCCCTGGCTCTAATGAGTGCAAATATATCCCACAGGTTTAAACCGGCCATTGCGAAACCTGTGACAGACGTCACTGATACTTATTTGTTTTTTCTCTGCAGCCTGAGATCTATTGAAGGTTTAGTTTGGAACATGTTTGAATGATCCCTCATCAAACAGACTGCAGGTGACGGTTCAATAACTCCACATCGATCAGCTCTTTGAGTAATTCTGTTTGTTCAGTAGGTCTGGACTGTTTGGCCAAAATACACACTTTAAAGTTGAACTCCATGCAAATGCAAAGATGCAAACTTGCTTCAAGCAAATGTTTGTTGACCTTGGCTCGCTTAGAATGGAAGTGAACCGGAAGCGAGTGTTGATTTTGTACGCTTGACAGAAAACTAAAAGGTTGAGCTAACTTCAAATACTTTTTATAATGCCGGGTGTCTTAAATTAATCCATAATAAATACATCATTGTTTATTAGTTGATTTATATTTTGTATTAATCTGAATCTGCAAAGAACCAATGTTGTCAAATAAATGTAGTGGAGTGAAAAGTAGAACATTAGCATCCAAAATGTTGTAGAGTAGAAGTATAAAGCAGCATGAAATAGAAATACTCAAGTAAAGTACAATAACTCAAGTCATAATTAATTTAACAATACTGCCAATTCATTAAAATTGACAAAAAAATGACACTATTTTGAAAGATGAAATGTGTGGGAAGACATACAAAACCAAGTGTCTAAATATCCTTTTCAGGAAATGTACACCATTCTTCTATGAAACCGCTCATAAGTATATGAACAGTATGCAACATAACCCGTCTGAGACAACACGAGCTGCTTCACAGTAATCACATGAACAACATGCA
>NW_022281077.1:0-13598 GCF_004355925.1 Anarrhichthys ocellatus | reverse complement strand
CCTCATCATCTCATCAGTATCTGGACCTCATCATCTCATCAGTATCTGGGCCTCATGTTTCGTGGTCATGAAAGTTATTCTGACCATGAAATCATCCTCATTCTACTTTGAGTTAAAACAAACAACCTGCAACCAGATGCGCCGGTGTTCCGGTTTAACGTTAACGAGTGACCGCGTGAACTGAACCGGAACACGGGGGGGCTGCATGTTTCATCACGTTACGTTTTTTCCTTCTAAATCGCGATAATGATGAACGTTAACAGTCGACAAAGTTCCGCGTGCAGTGGACGTTAACTTAACCCAGCAAGTCTGAACTTTAACGGAACATAACGTAACTTAAACTTTAACGGAGGGAAATGAAGACGCTGTACACATCTGAACGCTGATTGGCCAAAACTCAACACATCAAAGATGTTCTATTGTGAAGATCACGACGTCACCTTTTCTCCTCGTCTCACTCCAATCTGACAAACACTGGCTGACAACTCACCGTAAATGAACGACATGAAAATATGAATATAACACATTTCCATGACTTTTCCAAAACTTTTGGGATTTTGTTTTTTCCAATAACCATTTTAAAATTCCATGACTTTTCCAGGTTTTCCATGACCGTACGAACCCTGTCTAGTGCACTACAGAACATCTCGTGCACTACAGAACATCTCGTGCACTACAGAACATCTCGTGAACTAAAGAAGATCTGTTAGTGAAGATGTTGTTAGAGGATGTTTTGAGGTGATGGGGCAGAACTCTTACCTGTCATGTCCGCCTTCAGGGCCTCTGCCTGTCTGCTCGATGTAAACAAGAGAAGAGAAGGTGAGACGAGTTCATCAGAAACAGACAGACAGACAGACAGACAGACAGACAACACACACACACACACACACACACACACACAACTCCTTCTTGTTTGTGGATGAGCTAACAGTTAACACACCTGACAGCGATGCTGACGCTGTCACGGGCTCGAATAAATATGTGAACAGCAGTGACACAGTTTTGATATTTCGGCTCAGACTACTCCCTGGTTCCCAACATGCGACGAAAACGCGATACAAAACAACACAAAAACAAGCCCACCCAGCTAGCTACTTATCAACGTGTCTCCGGCCAGTTAAATAAAAACAACAACAACACACACAGCTGAATAATCTTTAAGTGGTGCTAATGAACCAATGTGACAGCAGCTAATGCTAACCTGACATCCGCAGAAAAGACGCTGCCGAGCTAATGCTAACTAGCAATAACACACCACCACGTCTCTGTATGTGTGTGTGTGTGTGTGTGTGTGTGTGTGTGGCGGTAACATGAAGCCGTTAAATCAGACTATAAGCGTTACTTCTGAATAAAACGACACCGACTTGTGTGAAATATTAAATATATTTAATTTACAACGTGAGTGCGTTAGCATCGATTGTTTGTTGATATGTAGCTAGCTAGCGCTAAAACGTTTTAAGCTAGCTTTAGCGTTAGCCACCGAAAACAAAACAAATCCACCTGATGAACGAATAACGTCCGTTTATGAGCCGCAAACCATCGCGTGTGTTACCGGCAGAAGACACCGGACCGGAGGGTCTTACCGGAGGTACTGAGCAATGAGGTTCATCCTACCGGATCCACCGGTCTATCACACAACGACGGGTCCAGAAGCTAATGCTCCTACCGCCGCCATCTTGTTTCTGTGTGGGTCAGACAGGGCCCGGCGGATGGGAGGAGGAGGAAGAGGAGGAGAGGAGAGGTCATGGTTCTGTTTCCATAGAGGAGCAGGACTTTTATTTTGAAGAGAAAATCAAGACCACAGAGAGAGAAAAAATGCCCTGAAACTGCTCTTGGAGACTATTTCCAATAGTTTGACCAATGTAGCTGATTCTGATCCTAAACCCCCATGTCGAACCTGATCCTGCCCAGTCTGCTGGTCCCCAATGAGTCCTGAACCCTACCTGTGTGTAGAAACCACTCGCTGCTTCCACAGCGACAGGTTGGCCTGGACCTCGCTGCGTTTGGGGTTGGCCCGGTTTTTGGCCTGGCTCTGCAGGGTGGTGATCTGGTTCTTAAAAGCGTGATTCCACCTGCAGGGAACACAGAAAACATCATCAATGGTAAAGAAAAGCGTTTTCTTTGTTGTCGTGGTTTCAGGCGGAGCCTGCAGCAGCAGCGACCTCCAGTTGAAGCCGCCGCCGTCTCCGAGCCGCAGCGACCTCCAGTTCCTGCCGCTGCCGCCTCCACGCTGCAACAACCTCCAGTTCCTGCCGCCTCCGCGCTGCAACGACCTCCAGCCCCTTACCCCGCTGGGCCATCACTCCATCGCCCTGAGCCCCAGTCTATGGACTTCCGTCCTCCGGAGCCCCAGTGTCCCCGGCCCGCTGCCCCCGAGATCCCGTGTTCCCAGTCCGGCCCCCCGAGATCCCGGGTCCGGAGCAACTCCGGCGTCCGGCCGACCACCCGAGAACCCAGGTCCGGAGTCCTGTTCCCCGTCTGATCCCCAGCCTCTAGAGCCCTGTTCCCCGTATGTTACCCAGCCTCTGGAGACCTGTTCCCCGTATGTTACCCAGCCTCTGGAGACCTGTTCCCCGTATGTTACCCAGCCTCTGGAGACCTGTTCCCCTTCTGATCCCCAGCCTCTGGAGACCTGTTCCCCGTCTGATCCCCAGCCTCTGGAGCCCTGTTCCCCGTCTGATCCCCAGCCTCTGGAGCCCTGTTCCCCGTCTGATCCCCAGCCTCTGGAGCCCTGTTCCCCGTCTGATCCCCAGCCTCTGGAGACCTGTTCCCCGTCTGATCCCCAGCCTCTGGAGACCTGTTCTCCGTCTGATCTCCAGCCTCTGGAGACCTGTTCCCCGTCTGATCCCCAGCCTCTGGAGCCCTGTTCCCCGTCTGATCCCCAGCCTCTAGAGCCCTGTTCTCAGTCTCATCCCCAGTCCGGCAGCCCTCCCGAGCTCTTGTGCCCGAAGCGACTTTGGCGGTTCGGCCGTCCCCCGGAGCCCTCCTGCCTGTCCGGTCGTCCTCATGCCCGTCCCCCGGAGCCCTATGGCCAGTTGGATCCAGACGTCCCTCATCCGGACCCCCTCTACCCACCCTTTTTGATTTGGCAGCTGTTGAGACGTCCCTCCTGCGGACCCCCTCCACCTACCCGTTTTTGTCTTGCTGGACTTTGGACGTCTGGTATCCGTCCCTTGAGGGGGGGTACTGTGACAATTAGGCTTTGCCTTCTGTGTGTTAGTCGTTGTGTAGCTTCACCCTCCTCACTCTACCTGTCAGCCACTCCCTCAGCACTAGTCTAACTCCCTTCACCTGCCTCTGATCACTAATCAAGCACTCCCTCCTCATCAGCACAACGCCCCTCACCTGTTCAAGCCACTTCATAAACCCCTGCCTCTCAGTCACTCACTGCCAGATCACTGCCATTTCTACCCGTCTGTTTGGCTCGTCCAGTTCCTGGTTTTCCAGTCTTCCTGCCCTGCCTCGTCCTGCCGAATTTTCCCCCTCATTTCTTGTCTTGTGCTCGGACTCCCTGTTGTGTTCTGATAACGATTCCTATTTTGTTCGCTACTCATTAAAACCTGTCTCTCACTACCTCTGGTCCTGCATTTAAGTCCACCACCACACCCCGTGACAGAATGATTACATTGTGATACTTTATGCTATATTATGATATATTATGATTACATTATGATACATGATTACATTATAACATTATGATACCATTATGATACATTATGATTAGTGCTGGCAAGTTAACGAGTTATTATCGCGTTAACGCATTAATTAATTAACGCCGACAATTATTTTATCGCGCGTTAACGCAGTTTTTTAATTATTATTAAGCAGACATTTTTAACACAAGAACCGGCAGCGAGCGGTGAACAGCTGTTTGTGTGGGGTCTCTTCCTGTTTCCTTCACCTACACTCCCCTGGGTCCTAAGTCCCTCCAGTACAGCTTCTTATCACCCTCTATGTACCAACGTACATTTATAAAAAATACCACACATATTACGGTAATCAGCGTTGCATATGTGTCTGACCTAAATACCAAAAAAAAGCAAAAAATAAATGATTAATTTAAATTATTTTTTTAGAGTTTTTTAAAGTGTTTTGTTTGTAATATGTATAATAAGCATCATTTAGTATCACTACTGAGAATTTAACAAACATAAAAACATGACGTAGATATGTTTGCAGTTTTCAAGAAGTATATTTAAATATCTCTTACACACATGAAGATAAAGTTGTGAACACCGGCTGAATATCTGTGATCAGAATCATTATAACTGTGTTATAACTGCTGCCGTGTAAAGGGAATACTGCTGCCAACAAGAACCTGATGTGTTTAAAGTGTTTAAACCAAATGTTATTGACCTTTTGTTCATATAGCAGTACTTTCAAAATAAAAGTGCGCAATACACTACTTTTGAATTCATTATTGAATTTTGCACATAACGATGCGATTAATCATAAAAAATCATGCGATTAATCGTGATTAAATATTGTAATCGTTGGCCAGCACTAATTATGATACATCATGATAACATTATGATACATTATGATCCATGTGATAATGAAGCTGTGAGTGAATGTATTAAAGCAACAGTGTAGCAGTGACGTGTGAGTGTCTCTTTAACGCGCTGACGCTGCTTCCTGCCGCAGACTCTCCTCTCTCTCTCTCTCTCTCTGCTGCGGCCACCGCTACAAACAACCGACGACCCGGGAACACAGAACCCACACGAGGACCGGGGGACCGGACCGGACCGGGAGACACAGGAACGCAGAAGAAGGACACGGAGACAGAAAAAAAGACATGACAGAAAACACCAAAACCCACGTGATCCTGCTGTCCTGCGGGAGCTTCAACCCCATCACCAAGGGACACATCCATATGTTCGGTGAGCATCTGTCCGTGTGTGTGTGGGGGGGGGGGGGGATCACATGAAACCTCCCAAACAATCACATCGGGCCACACATCTGAATCTGAGTTTGAAATGGTCAAAACGTGACCCGGGTTTGGTGCGCCTGTCTGCTCGCTGTCCAGCAGGGGGGTGCTGAAATGGACGACTGCTCCACATCCAGCAGAATGTAAAGAAAACACAAACAAAGAGCGGAATAATGTCCCGTTAAAGACGTTAATGTGACCCGGGGCGTTTGTTTAAGGAGAGAAAAACACGGAAATGTTCCGTCTCGAGGCTCCGCAGGCCTCGCGCGGCGTGTGGCGCAGCCCAGAAAACACGCCTCGATCCCCGCCGGGTCCTCGGAGACTCCGGACGGACCGGAATACGGTGCCTTGCTCAGCGGCGGGTTCCTGCGTCATTAGACAGGAGCTAATGGGTCCAAACACACATGAATTATTCAGGTTCCTGCTGCTGCGGACACAGTGTTTCACCTCCTCATGGTTTAATGAGGTATCAGTACACAGTTATTAGTTATTAGAGTGATTTAAAGGGGATTATTATTGGAATATAATATATTAAAGTCATTGAAATAGATTATCTGCACGGTAAATTAGGACAATTCCAAATATCATAACAACCATCCCTTCACAGCTTGACATGGCCTTCATTTAAGTTAAACAATAAAGGAGGGCTTTGAAGCTTTTGGTAATTTGATACTTTATTATTTTACCTTTTAAAACTTTAAAACTCTGAAGACGAGAACTGATGAATGTCACCCATTCATTTCTATCATAAACAATTCATGTGAAGTGGTCTCCTGAATGTCCATCCAAACTGAAGTCCTGAAGGGTTTTTATGAACATTTAAATGATATTAATTATAATAAATACAGATTCATGCGACATTAATACAGTAAACATGACCTCACTGAGCCGATGACACGTCTCAGCTGTAAGTCACTGCACAGTACACATATACACACATATACATGTACTCAGTGTAGTACACAGTACAGTACACAGTTCATAGTACAGTACACAGTATGCACAGTACAGTACATAGTAGAGTACACTATGCACAGTACAGTACACATTAGACATATTACAGTACACAGTATGCACAGTACAGTACATAGTAGAGAGCACAGTATACACAGTACAGTACACAGTAGACATAGTACAGTACACAGTGTGCACAGTACATAGTACGCAGCACACAGTACAGTACACAGTACACAGTACACAGTACAGTACACAGTTGGATGCAGAGCTCAGTATAGTGTTTCAGCAGACTGAGCATCCTATAGAATGAAGAACTTGATCACTAAACTAAACACGACCAATAGAAAGTATGAAGCTGCTCCGTCAGATCACATCAGCCAATCAGAGAGCTTGTTTTCATCAGTCATGACGTCGTGTTTCTCTCCTCAGATGTAAACTGATTGATCGACAGTGAAGGAAACAAAAGTGAATCCAAAACATTTGGAAATCAAAGACAATCACAGGCCGGCAATGTGTGTGTGTGTGTCGCCAATCAGAAGGGAGGGGGCGGGGTCATGTTAGTGTCCGTCATGTGTAGGAAAATATCTCCAGCTGACTCATGATGTCCTTTCAGAGATTATCATTATTATTATTATCATTATTATTATTATTATTATCATTACTATTATAATTGTAATAATTATCATTATTATTATTATCATTACTATTATCATTACTATTATAATTATAATAATTACCATTATTATTATTATTATCATTATTATCATTATTATTATTATCATTACCATTATCATTATTATTATAATTATAATAATTATCATTATTATTATTATCATTATTATTATTATTATCATTATTATCATTGTTATTATTATCATTACTATTATCATTACTATTATAATAATAATAATTATCATTATTATTATTATCATTATATAGAGACTGGTTCCTCTATATGAACCAGGCTCAGTGTAGACCTGATCCTCTATATGAACCAATCTCAGTGTAGTCCTGATCCGCTAACAGAGCAGAACATTGAAATACTGTAGTACCTCTAAATTGTACTTCAGGGCAGTACTTGATCAGATGTTCTCGTTTACCTTCACGCTGTGTGTTTCTCTGGTTCTGTGTTTTGCAGAAAAAGCCAGAGAGTTTCTGCACAAATCGGGTCGCTTCATCGTGATCGGAGGAATCATCTCACCGGTGCACGACTCCTACGGAAAACCTGTGAGTCCTTCCTCTTCAGCTTGTAATCAGATTACACCGGCTCACATGAGGAGCACACACACACACACACACACACACACACACACTCATCATCCAGCAGCAGAAGCAGCTGCAGCTCTCTTGTCCTACTTTTGCTCTGAAGAAACACTCCACATGAATAATGAATGCTGCAGACACAGTTTCTGCCTGTTGGAGATTATTCACATCAGTTATGAGCTCGTTAATAAACGTTCAGATGATGACTCAACATCCTGACAATCATTTCAAACTAATACTCCACACAGGGATTCATGTGTACGTATACACTATGTACTACATAGACAGTGGTGGAGGAAGTATTCAGATCCTTTACTGCAGGAAAATACTAATACCACAGGGTAAGAATATACAGTAAAAGTACTAATACCACACAGTAAAAATACCCTGTTACAGTAAAAGCAGCCCACTCTTCTTAATTACTAAATTGCTGAGGTTAATTTTCATGTATGAACCTGTATGTGACCATTGTAATAAAGTTTAGATTAAACTTAAAATCGGACAGAAATATGAACACCTGACGAAGTAGAAACCTCCTCTGTGGTTGTTCCTGCTACAGTCTCCAGGAGCACATGTTGCCCTGATGACTCACACAGACCAGCATCGTGTGTCGGTCTGATAAAAGACTTCAGTGAAGGCTGGTCTCATGTGTCCTTCTGTCCTCAGAGCAGAAATAACTCCCTGACGCTGTTTATCTGTGTGTGTCTGCAGGGTTTAGTGCCCAGCAGACATCGTCTCACCATGTGTCAGCTGGCTGTCCAGTCCTCTGATTGGATCAGGTGAGATACCTCTTCTCTTCGCAAAACTTTTTAGATCTCTATATGTGAAACTCCGAAGCTAAAAAACCTAGATCTCAAACCAGAACCACATTCAGTCACCACACACCTTATACCATGAGATGTTTAGTTGTACCGTGAGATGTTTAGTTGTACCGTGACATGTTTAGTTGTACCATGAGATGTTTAGTTGTACCATGAGATGTCTAGTTGTACCATGAGATGTTTAGTTGTACCATGAGATGTTTAGTTGTACAGTGAGATGTCTAGTTGTACCGTGAGATGTTTAGTTGTACAGTGAGATGTTTAGTTGTACCATGAGATGTTTAGTTGTACCATGAGATGTTTAGTTGTACAGTGAGATGTTTAGTTGTACCATGAGATGTCTAGTTGTACCATGAGATGTTTAGTTGTACAGTGAGATGTTTAGTTGTTGAGTCTGTTGTAATCAGTGTTTTTGGCTGTGGGGTTTGCTGCAGGGTGGACCCCTGGGAGTGTTACCAGGACACCTGGCAGACGACCTGCAGCGTGCTGGAGCATCACCGCGACCTGATGAAGGTGAGGAGAAGTTTTTCTGTTAATTTTTTTGAAAAATGTCTTTAGGGCAAGGCAAAGTGGTCCCAAGGGAGAGATTCACTGACGCTTTATCGTCCACAAAGGAGTTGGGCACTCTTCTGGAGCCAGACTTAGGAGGGGAGCTTGCCGGCAAGCATCTGGTTGCCGGGCCGTGGCACATGGGGCTTGGCTGGGCACAGCCCAAAAAAATCTACGTGGAGCCGCCGCCCTGTGGGCCCACCACTCGCAGGGATAGGCATTGGAGTCGGGTGCAATGTGAGCTGGGCAGGTAAAGGTGGGGTCCTAGGTGTGCTGACCCTTGGCATTGCAGACTAGCTCTCAAGATGGTGGAACGTCACCTCTCTGGTAGAGAAGGAACCGGAGCTGGTGCGGAAGGTGTAGTGGTTTCAATTAGATATACAGTAGTTGGGCTCATAGCGCCAGTTCTGGAACCAAACTCCTGGAGAGGTGTTGGACTCAAGCCTTTTTACGGAGTTCCCCATGATAAGAGGCGCCGGGCATGTGTGGGGATACTCATGAGCCCCCGGCTGCGTATGGCTGTGTTGGAGTTTTCCCCGAGGAACAAGATGGTCGCCTCTATGCGGCTGCGAGTAGAGGAAGTCTCTGACTGTTGACCGAACAGCAGTTTGGAGGACCCGCCTTCTTAGAGCCTCTGGGTGGCATTCTGGAAAGGGTGGCCGCTGGGAACTCTATCGATCTGCTGGGGGACTTCAACGCTCATGTGGGTAACGATGGAGAAACCTGGAGGGGGGTGATTGGGAGGAACAGCCTGTCTGATCTGGACCCAAGTGCTAATTTGTCGTTTGGACTTCTGTGCTAGTCATGGATTGGCCATAACAAACGGCGGCTCATACGTGTACTCGGTACCAGAACACCTCAAGCCAAAGTGCTATGATTGACTTTGTGGTCGTATCATCGTATTTCTTGGACACTTTGGTGTAGAGAGTTTCAGATATGTTAATGATAGTCTTCATGATATTCCCCATATTGTCACCTCAGTCTGTGATTGAGAGTATTGACAGTTTGTTCCATCTCCATTAAAGTGTTGCCATTATTTGGAGAACATCTGTTTTATCACAATATTTTTGTTCCTCAGAGAGTCACCGGCTGCATTCTGTCCAACGTCAACACGCCATCGACGACTCCTGTGATTGGTCAGCCACAGAACCAGACCCCACCCCCCATGTACCAGAACCACAGCAACATGAATCACAAGCCCACAGCCAGTGAGTCAACTTCCTCCATATTCATTACTTATTCCATCCATCAGTGAGGGTTAAAGGAGCAGTTATATGTAGCCTCAGATGATTATTTGTTGATGAAAGTGACTGGAGTCTAAACTTCCCTCTGGTTCTTTCTCTGCTCAGTCAAACTATGGGGGAAGGTCAGTGAGAGTTTTGGAAAGATTTGCTGTGTCCGCCCTCACATCGAACGCTTCACCTTCGTCGGTAAGTAGAAAAGTACAAATTCAGAAAGGAGTGAAACGAACTGCGATCATCAGCCAGTGAACCTGATAGCCTTGTTAACAAGCTGAGACTCAGAGGTCCTCTTCAACGTTAAAGGCCTTTAGTCCATCAGTTTTGGAAACCATCATACTAACCAGTTTTTGTTTGTAAAACCCCTCAACGTTTGAAGCTGCATGAATTGTTTTATTTGATCACTTGGCGGCAGCACAAAAACCTGTAAACACAAGAGTGTTTGCAACCAGCTGCCTACTTCTACATCCAGCAGACATGCATACGTAACATACATGAACAGTGTCAATAATTACTTGGAGTTCCTCAGGGTTCTATTCTGGGTCCTCCATATTCAAAATGTAGTTAAAGCCACAATATTCCTTTATTTGTTTTGTCCAATAGCACACAAGCTATAAACACAACATCTGACATGCTATCAGTTGAAGTAGCTGTGGCTCATGTTCATCAAATAGTTTCTTATCTCCACATCCAGCAGTTTCAACATTCATTCATTCATCAGGAGTCTTTGTGTTTGTGTCACATGACGAATGTCAGTCAACATTCTCTCTATTTTAGCTGTTTTTGGTCTCCACCACCTCCTGAGGGAAATATCTGTCTCTTTAGCTGCTAAATGCTCACCAGCTTGTCTCTAACTGAGTCTGTCTGCTGAGCTGGTAGTGAACACTGGCTTTTTACAGCTTTTATTATGAAACCATGTGAGTCTGAACCGGACAGGAAATGTGCAGCGAAACCAGAACAAGAAGCTAAAAGAAGCTAAAAAGCTCTGTCGAGCTGCAGAGATAGTGACCGTTCTCTGTGGGTTTCCTACGAGAAACCCTTTAACATTACACACAGTCAAACGATCCATTGATCCACAACATGACAATATTGATTAGTGCAGTTTAAACAAACGTTGCACCTCCGTCAGAGCAAATACTTGTAGTTGGTTTGCAGCACTCTTGCAGTGACACATTGAGACCTTCATCGTAAACACTGAATAAATATTAAACTCCTCTTGTGTTGTGTTTCGTTGTGTCAGATGAAAACGCTAACCTGGGGACCGCGATGAGATACGAGGAGATCGGTGAGTCGTCTCTTCAGCATCTGAAACCTGAACAGACTCCTGTGTCGCATCCTCTGGTTTTCCTTCCTGCTGTGTCTGAACTCCTTCTGGTTTGTTTGTATCCAGTAAACATGTTGTTTACTGAGGATGTGTCTCTTTCCTCCTGCCTGTTTGTCTTCTGTAGAGTTACGCATCTTGCTCCTGTGTGGCAGTGATCTCCTGGAGTCCTTCTGCATCCCTGGTCTGTGGAAGGACAGTGATGTAAGCACACGGTAGCCCCGCCCCCCACCCAACATGTAGCCCCGCCCCCTCGCTCTTTCCTTCGAAACGCTATCGTAATAACCTGACAGGTCATTTCGATGGTTGACAAAGGAAATACCTGCAAAAAGACAGCATTGGCATGCAGCGGTATTCTTCTCTCACACTGCTAACGAGCAGAACATCATGCTAATATGAATGCTAGCTGGTAGCAAGTGAGCATGAAGGAATTAGTAGTTGTCATTTTATGGGAATTATTTTGAATTCAAAGACAGAACTTTGTAATTTAAGATAATGATTTAACAGAAATATCATGCTGTTGTCATCCCCAACAAGATAAAACATTCAAAAGCAGTTTTTAGCTGATGCTAACACATCACACGTATACAGGCTATAAAGAACCAACCATCACTAAGTAGGAACAAGAAACCTTGATTCACCCCAAAGCTAAAGTTTGGGATCAGTTAATGTTTGAAGTTGTTAGTTAGTTAGTACTTTGGTTGTTGAGTGAATAAGAACCACTCTGGCTGTCACTTTTGTATGAACAACCAGAAGTGAAGCTTCACGTTCGGTCTGAACAAGCCTGAGACTTATTTTTTACGTCTTTGTGTGTTTTAGACTCGTCCAGTATTAAAGGAGAACGCTGCAGACAATAAACTTTGATGTAATCGCTCGGGGTTTGTCCACTGAAAGAGCTGCTTGTTGTTATTATAAGTGTCTGACTACATTATGGAGAGACGACCCGTTTCCTTCTGTTTGTTATTGTGTCATGAGACTTGTTGCTGGAAGGCGAGCTTGTGGAAGTGACGCCAGATTTCAGAACAAGACTTCTCAGAGCGAGACTCGAAAAACAAACAGAAATGGAAAGGTTTTGTTTCTCTATTCTCTCCATGATGGTGTCAGACTCCCATAATAACAACAACCGGCCCTTTTAGTGGAGGAGCATCGACTGTGAGGAGGACCAGCGCGTTTAGCTGCTGCCGTCTGCAGCCTTCTCCTTCAGTACTGGACCAGTTTTAAAACTACGTTGTCCTCAGTAGTCACTTAGAAAGAAGAACACGAGAGAAAAGGTTGAAACTTACAGAAGTTGCCCATTAAGGTGCAGTAGTTCAAATTGAAAGGTCCAAGTCACAAAAAGGTGTCTAAAGTTTTGTCTTGTAGAAACTTACAGGCTGATTTGTGTTCAGGAGGATGGAGTTTGTTAACAGCCGGGTCACTTCAGCAGAAGTTCACCTGTGAATCCTGCTGTGACCCTGATCCTGGAGAGTCCAATGAGCTGGATCGATGTGGTCTAACTGCTGCATAGCGTCGCCGCCTTGAGGACCGACTGAAGGTGGTTTTTGTCTCTGTGGTTTCAGATGGAGGTGATTGTGGGAGATTTCGGGATCGTGGTGGTTCCTCGTGACGGAGCCGACACGGAGAGGATCATGAATCACTCCTCCATTCTCCGCAAGTTCAAGGTGGACATCTCTGCTACACTCTGGTTCCATCCGACGGAGAACAATGTCCTCTTTCTCTTTGTTAATGTGATCTCTGTTCTCGTCTTCAGGACAACATCACCGTGGTGAAAGACGGGATGAGCCACCCGATGTCCATCGTCAGCTCCACCAAGAGCAGGTGATGACGGTTGTTACTGTGAGATTCATCACTGATGGACAGTTAGTACTCTACATGTGTGAATGTAGAACGTGTCTTCACCAACACATGTTCTTTAGATGTTCTTTAGTTCTTAGTAGTAGATGTTCTAACTAAACTCTGATCAAAGAGACAAAGATCCTCTGAACAACAGAAGAGAAGAAATCAGCTGGAAGCTTAGATTTAAATATAAACAACTTCCTGTTTCAGTGTCAAAAGAGTTTCACAATAAAAGCAGCCGAGAACAAGCTGGAGTTAACTTTATCAAAACTCTTCTTCAGACTTCACAGCAGAACCAGAAGGTGAGTGTAGATTAACAGATTATCAGATTAACAGATTAACAGATTAACAGATTAGTAGATTAGTAGATTAACAGATTATCAGATTAACAGATTAACAGATTAACAGATTAGTAGATTAACAGATTATCAGATTAACAGATTAACAGATTATCAGATCAACAGATTATCAGATTAACAGATTAACAGATTAGTAGATTAACAGATTATCGGATTAACGGATTAACAGATTATCAGATTATCAGATTATCAGATTAACATATTATCAGATTAACAGATTATCAGATTAACAGATTATCAGATTAACAGATTAACAGATTAGTAGATTAGTAGATTAACAGATTAACAGATTATCAGATTAACAGATTAGTAGATTAACAGATTAAC
>NW_022281076.1:0-13599 GCF_004355925.1 Anarrhichthys ocellatus | reverse complement strand
ATATATATATATATATATATATATACATACATATATATACACATACATACATATATATATATATATACATACATACATACATACATACATACATACACATATACTGTATACACACACACACACACACACACAGGTCATTTTGTGCCACAGGGCAGGAAAAGAGACATTCCTTAACAAACAAATTCTTACGTAGTCCAAACCGTGCAATTCACACCCTCCAGTGAAAAATAGGCTGGTGGACAACTTTCACACACTGTGTCCGTTCTGCTGGTTCCTTAGAGAAACAGACAAAGCAGAGATTAATTACACAGGAAGCCATCATCCAGTGAACATCCATCATTTGTCAGACTCTGTGTCTTCATTGAGGGACTTCTCATGCACACTCGTATCCCGGTTGTGATCGATTGGGGTATATCTTCAGGAGGGTCTCTGAGGCGCTTGATAAATCCAGGTCTGAGAGGTTTCTGTTTACTGTAGCTGCACCTCCTTACAGTAGTAGAACATATGGTCACACTTGATGTAATGATGGTCTGCATGCTGAAATAAAAGTCAAAATCTGACACCAGTCTGACACAGATAATAAATAGAATTGTCCTCCATTTCTATGATCGTATTGAAAGGCTAAATACAGCCGGGTGGTCCAGGCCCCCAGAGACCAGACTGGCAGAGAAATGACAGGTCTGCTGGATATGGAGGAGTCACAGACGTGCCTGAGCTGTGAGCACCATGTGTACATGGAGCTGAATAACCAGCTACACCATGTGCCATGTTAACGTCAGGTTAGTGGTGTGCATGGAAACGTACTCACTGTCTGACTGGAGTTTTCTTACCAGGCCTTTTCATCCTGTGACCGGGGTCACAGGAAGTATGTTTTTGTGCCAAACTACATCCTGTTTCATCCATCAAGGTCTTGCAGAAATATCCACTGACAACATCACAAACTGTGTCTTTTGTTCCTGTGCAGCCCTGTTGGGCAAAGAGACCAGGACCTGAAAGCCAACAGAAACACAGTCATTCTATCATTGTTAAACAGACATGTAAACATGACACTAGGGGCCAGAGATGGGTTTGTCAGTCTGGACTTCTGTAGAAACGTGGCGGTGAGACAAAGCGGAGTCCATGAGCTGACATACGCTAACGAAAACACAACGATTCTCATTTAAATGGAAAGACTCTTTTTAATATTATATTCCATTTCTGTAAATAGACACAGGACCTTTGTGTAATATTTGGAATCATGTGATTATGAGCTACCGAGACCATCAGAATCAGCAGGAGCTCTGATTGGCCAAACTACCCGAGCTGCACATAGGAGCTGGCCAATCAGAGCTCCTGTACCTGCTCTGTGGGCTTAAAATAAAAGACAACTGTTCAATGAAATCACTCACACTAAAATGACAGATCTACAATATCCCTGTGGTGCGTTCAAGGCTCCATATAAAGCACAAACCTGCTACAACACAATTATTAGGGCTCACTTTTCAGCTTGAATCAAATTGCATTCATTACCAGGGCTGCAAATCGTTGCATTTTATTTTGATTATTTAATATTTCAATTTGTATTATAAGTGTAAATATTGTCCAGTGTACTAATTCGGTCAAATATTGTCTGTGTTACTGCATTTTTCATAAGCTGAATAAGGAGGTTGTCGACAAGAGTGAAAGAGCTTGATCAGCTGATTGTGGACTGACCTTGGTCACAGGGGGTGCAGGGGAAACATTTAGTCAGGCCATTGGGTTGGTTCATAAAAGTCCCGTTCACACAGGAGATGCACCATGTGCCTAACTGACGAGTGCAGTCTCTACGAACAACTGTACCTGTTCAAGACAAAAACATGATGGGAAATAACAATTACAACCAAAGCAGATGCGATACTGTACCCGATAGAGTCAGTAACAAGCCTGTCTCTGACTTCAGCTGTTTAAGTACTTTCACATCCAGACCAGAATCTACAAAGACTAACTAGAACACCATCCTATAACACAGTGACCGCATGCGCATGGGCTTCAACTTCAGGGTGTTGTTTTTGCAGAAAGAAAGCATCTCATTATTGGAGTAAGAAGGAAGTCAGAGGGATCATTTGTTCTTTACAGTGATGGCTTCAGTTTCTGATGAACCCATCAAAGCCTGAACCAAAATATCAAGTTTGCTTTTTGCTTATCTTGTATTTACCTTGTTGACTTTAACCATTTCATTTGAATCACTTGTCAAACCACCGAGTACATTAGAATAGATCTGACCTGTGTATGAAGGTCCTGAGATCAAACCTGTGTAATGCTCCTTTTGCAGAGTTCACCATGAACTCAACAGGTTTGAATGTGTGCCTGCTTAAAAGCCTGGAAAATGAATCAATCTATTTATATGTAGTTATTTTAGCATTACGCTACATACAAATACTTCTAAGCTGTACTTTTAGCATGTGCAAAGTGGTAGAGTCCATTTTGCACATGAAGGATACGTATATGATTTAAAAGCAATGACTTCTGGGAATTGAAACCTGCTGAACCGTGAGCAACAGTGTTACTTCCTCTAATCCTTGTTCTCGGTTCCTCTTGTATGCCTAGCAGGCTCATAGTCATAAGACTGTGGTCTGTCGTATTCATATGAAAATACATTTACCACCTCTTCAGTGTCATAACTAGCATTGCAATTCATAGCCCTCATTGTAGAACTGGACATAGCTTGGCTTCTCTCCCTTGTGATATTCCGTCCGGTTTGTCTTGTTTTGATGGAAAAATTGAAATCCCTCACAATAACAAATCTAGTTTCTACATAATGTACACACAGTGTGTCCAGCCTTCATCAATAAATGATGTGCCGTCTTTAACGACAGCTAGAAGTGTGTTCTTCCTGCTTCCATGGGTTGTGTTACCTTTCAGTAAACACTTATTTTATTGAGAACAAAGTACATACAAACAATGCATAAGCACGTCCGATTCATCAAAAATAAATCGGCTTCAGGTTGAAGATTGAAACCAAATACATAAATGACAGAGATACAACTAAACTAAAATACATAAATACAACATATACATAAAAACAGGGCTATCTGAAACTGACTAAAACATATCTAGTAATGGAAACGTTCTCGTCTTTAACAAGTTTCACTTTGCAGCTGGGTTTTGTCTTTAAAGGAACAGTGTGTAACATTTCAGGGGATAAATTGGCAGAAATGGAATAGAATATTCATAACTATGTTTTCATTTGTGTATAATCAATTGAAACTAATCTAATTATAATTAACATATAATCCTGTTCTGAATGTATTTGTTTCTAAACTTGTATATATGTTATTAAAAGCAATTATTTAGTCATGAAAGGAAGAGTATTGATAAGAGTAGCTCCTAAAGATACCTCTCTCTGCCTGCAGGCCACCGTAGTTACCCAACACGCATGGGAAGAGCAGGCTGAGGGAGGGTATGTAGATGCTTTTAGTCTGAAGCCTCACCACGAGAGGCCACATAGCCTCACACACTGTTACTTTATGCATTCACATTTTATGTTAGCATTATGTACAAAAACAGTTGAGAGCACAATATCGAGATCAGACTTGACTGGCTTCTCTTTCGAGTTACTTCCCCTGAACTTAAGCCAGCTCTGCGTTTGAATCCAGATAGACCGAGCGTAGTAAACAGATGTCATTTACCTTTGTGACACATGGGACAACATTGCATATCCGTCGTTGCATATTCCTTTGACAGACAGCACAGTCCTGGTGCCATGAAGACGGCGACACAACAGAAGACACCTATTAAAGAAACAGCAACGTTAGTTTCCGTATTTCTAGATAATGGCCCAGTCCCAGTGTCCCCCTACAGCCTCAGACCCTGAACCCTCAAGGACTCACTGACATCACCTGGTGAGTGGTTGAGTGTGAGAGACTGCCGGGCTTGAAAATGGTGTAAATAGGAATGGGACAGCACTTTGCTGCAACATATCACGTTACTATGACAACGTCCACAACTAAGATGTACAACTGTGGGTATTTATTTTATACTTTGTACTCCCTGATTTGAACATCTTCCAGGCTCTCTCCTGATGAGAGGTCATTCATATAATCCATTTACTCGTTTTTGTCAAAACAGCTTCAATGACAAAATCAAATATTTAATAAATAAATATCCTCTGATTTCATGTTTATTTTTTGTTCCATATTTAACCCTAAAAGTTTGAGTAAATTTAATGACCTCCTTTTTCTTTACGTCTCTATGCGTCCACTGGATACCCCATGTTTAACGCCACATTGCAATGACTTGTGGGTAATTCCCTTAGGCAAAGTCTGCATCTAATGCTGATTTACGGTAAGGGCTCATAAAGGGCTCAAAATGGAGCGACAGCGAGATCCTCCTTGTGGCTCTGGCACCTCAGTGGTTAGTCTGTGGCAAGCGGCAGTCAGGCATCAGGACTGTGGCACCTCAGTGACTAGTCAGTGGCGAGTGCCGCTCGCTTGCCACTGTTGTGGCACCTGACTGACTCCTGACTGACTAGTCACTGAGGTGCTACAGTCCTGACGCTTGCCACAGATTAGCCACTGAGGTGCCAGTGCCACAAGAAGGTTCTCGGCCTTGCACTCAAAATGTCTGCTATCACTTTCATAACTTCCGTGTTAGACACTTACCGAAGACAGCCAATGTCGAACGATAACGCATTCTAGCACATGTTTGACAGTTTTACACTTACCGAAGACAGCCAATGTCGAACGATAACACATTCTAGCACATGTTTATTTCCATAGTTTGGGCATAATTCGTTGTTTTTTTCTGGAGGCAAACAATTGTTATATAATATCCGCAATCTTCTCCTGGTCCTTTTTCTTCTTCTCTAATTTGATTGTCGGATTCGCAACCAACTTGAATAGGTACATACCGCCACCTACTGTACCGGAGTGTGCAGTTTCAGAGTAACGTTTCATCACTTATCTGAGTCCATTTATGCCATTAAATACAGTGTTGAGTTGAGTCCTGTATGTCCGAATTTTAACCTTGATAATATGACCTCTCTTCTATACTTCCCTTCGTATGTCTTCACATTTATGGTTTCTGAATGTTATGTCTTCCTTTGTTGTCGTCCCACTTATTCTGCTATAAATCCCGTACTGCCTCATATTAATGCTTTAGCTTCTCCAAACGGAATATTCAATATCTCCTCTTCTTTTAGTGTTAGTGCTGTCTTTGCAGTCATATCTGCTCTCTCATTGCCCTCCACACCTACATGAGCAGGAACCAGCACAATTTAACATTTATTCCCAGTCTTTGAAGTCTCAACATTATCAGAGATATTTCCATCACTAAATCCTCTCTTATTGTTCGTTTTGCTCTGAACTGAATTATATCTAATGTACTCTTAGAAGCTGCTCCATACACCATACATCCATAATCTATACCCGATGGTATAATGGCCCTATAGACATCCATTAGTGACCATTTATCTGCTCCCCGTTCATATCCAGAAACTGCTCTCATAACATTGAGCACCTTTTTACATTTAGTTTCAATATGCTTAATATGAGCTCTCCACAAACATCTTTCATCAAACCATGAGCCTAAATATTTAAACTCTGTCACCCTCTCCATACTTTGTCCACATAATTTGAGATGAGTATTGTTTGTATTTCTCTTTCTGGTAAATAGCATGTAGCAAGACTTAGCAGCAGACATCTTAAACCCACAGTCACACGACCTCTTCTCAACATTAAATATAGCCTTTTGGATGCTACTGATCACGTCTAATGTTTTTTCCCATTTTCCAAATCGCTCCATCATCAGCATAGAGCAAGGAGCCAATATCTCTGTCAATGTCCATAAAGACGTCATTTATCATAATATAGGGCTAATAATACCTTGAGGAATCCCATTTACAATAGTGAATTCATCTGACACAGCATCTCCAACTTTTACCTTGAATGATCGACGAGACAAGAAATCCAATATCCAGTTATACATCCTTCCACCAATACCCCTTTCAATCAATCGGCCCTCTCTCCACATGGAGTCATATGCTTTCTCTATATCAAAATAAACTATAGCCAGAATCTCCTTCATACTTATTTCTTTCTCTGCCTCGTTGCTAACTTTTATTGAAGAGTCAAGTGTCGATCTACCTTTACGAAAAACATTCTGGGATTTATTTAGCAAGCCCCCTTGTTCTATAAAATAAATTAATCTGCGCCCGATTATCTTTTCCACCCACTTGCACAAGAGAGATATCAGTGCTATTGGTCTGTAATTGCCAGCATTAGCTATACATATACCTATAGGTCTTTACCAGGTTTACCGAAAGGTAGAATCAAAGCACTCTTCCAGCTGCTTGGCATTACTCCTTCCCTCCAAATCTTATTCAACCATTTCAGAATCATTTCCAAGGCTTCTTAATTGTCTAAACATAGCGTAGCATATATAGTTGGTCTTGACCTGGAGCAGTTACCCACTTCCCTCCAACACTGTTTTCAGCTCTTGTAAACTCCATATTGTCACGACCCGGCTCAAAAGGCCGTAACATGAACAGAGACAAAACGAGTTAAAAGTAATAAATACACATTTATTTAATGAACCAATAACTAAACTAAACAAAGCAGCAGCCTTGTCAGCCAAACAAGAGTCAGAGAGGAGAAGGGGCCCAGCCAGAGAAGAGGGGCAGCCTTTATAGATGGGAACAAACCAGGCTCAGGTGTCGCCCATCAGTGGCCGATTAACATCCTGAAAGACAAACTGAGAGGAAAGAGGACACAGACCATGGTGAAAGGGAGGGGTCATCACAATATCAAGAGGTGTTCCTTCATTGACCTTTTTAACTTCTGTATGTGCTGTTAAAATGTCATCTTTTCTCTGTCTGTGCATCTCATGTAAATGACTTCCACTATGAACATTTGCAAACTTCTTACCCAATAACTCTGCTTTCTCATTTGTATTTGCCCGATTCATCTATCAAAACTGGGATTTTAACAGATTTTCTTTTCCCACTCACCTTTTTGATCATCACCCGAACATCACGCAACTCTATTTCTCTTCCAATAGATGAACAGAATTGCCTCCATGCATTCCTCTTGGATGACTTAATAACTTTCCGTATCGCTCTCTTTCTTTGATAATAGATCAGATTATCTTGAGTCAAAAGGCTTCTCACCATTCTGAAGGCATGATTTCTTTCTTTAATGGCATTTTTACATTCATCATTCCACCATGGGTCCATTTTCTTTTTCCCACTCACCTTACTCTTCGGAATGCATATTGATGCAGCACCAATAATCATAGATGCCACTACTCTCAAACAGCTGTCCACATCACCCTCAATAGATATCTCTTCACATGACTTCATACACATTTTGCCCAGTTAGCTTTAGGAAAACACCATATTTCTATTATATTACCCTTCTGTGTAAAGATACATTTGAATGAGCATAATATTGGATAGTGATCACTCCGTATATTAGATTCATTCATACAAATGACTCATATTTCCTGAGACTAAGGTAAGATCTAAGCAGGACACTGAATCGAGCAACATCTGGTACCTCTTCCATCATTAAGACAAATTAATGATCTCTCCTCTATAAATTCTTCACATACCCCTCCGTTGGTATCAGTGAACTCACTTCCCCATAATGTATTATGAGCATTAAAATCTCCACACCAAATTTCTCTTTTTCCAATATTTTCTGATATCTTGTGAAACATTTGCATAGATAGCTTTTCACAAGGATTATAGAAGTTCACTAACTTGATATCTCCTCTGGGACTACATACTTCTATCATAATACATTCATACTGCTCTGAAACATTCATCTTTCTGTATGCTAAGGTATCCTTAATAAATGTTACACACCCTCCACCTCGTCTTCCACTTCTATCACATCTGACAGAGCTGTATCCTGGAATGACAAAGTCCAATTGTGGTTTTAACCAAGTTTCTTGAATGCAAATAATATCTGGTCTAACTTTCAGATCAGTTACAACCTTCTTGAGTTCTCGCCCATTTGCAATTAGACTTCTGGCATTCCATTGTAGGTTATGCAACACCATTAGGAGGTTAATCACCCTGAGCCTGTCCATCATAATTAGGAGGGTTCAACATCTCAAGAATCAGATCAGCCTTACCTTCTTTCATCCCCAGTATCTCTATGATTGTCTTAATTCTGTCACTTTTTCTCTTTTGTTGAAAAGCCAAATTCATAGTTTTGCAGATGAAGGCCACGAAACAGATTTTATCTACAATTAGCTTTTCCTCATTTATCTCTTGTAATGCGTGGATCTAACTCTGTTTGACTCTGATTTGGGATGGGGGGGTCCACAGGAGGTTGTCTATTCTCAGCTTGTCATATCATTCATGTGAGTTTCCCTGGATGGAACTTTATTTCCGTTTAGATCGTATTAGAGAGGGGACCCTTTGTCCACACTCCAGATTAGTAGGTGGTGGTAATGCACCCGAAAGTTGTTTGCCAACCGCCATTAAAAGCAGCAGAAGAAGAAAAATCCCGCAATGTGCGCTGTAAACTCGGAAGCAGCAGCAGCAGCCTGCTTCACAAGATGGCGGCCCGCTACACCACTCAGTCTACTGGGGTCCGCAGGGCGCTGCGAGCCCTCAGCCTTTACATCCGGTCACCAGGACCTCCTGCCGCGGCTGTCGGGCTCAGGTTTGTTTGTAACAATGCTCCAGAAGAAAAAACGAGGGTGGGATCAGAATCTACGGAGGAATACAGGTTCGTAGAGGGGCTCATCCCGCCGTCACGGGTCCCCGCTCCGCCTAAACACGCCGGCTCTTCCCCGTCTGGCTGGACCCCTCCGGCAGATACACCGCCGCCTCTGCCCTACATGATCCGCCGCTCCCGTATGCACAACATCCCGGTTTACACCGATCTGACCCACGGCAGCCGCAGGACAACGCTCGTGCGGAAAGTGGAGGGGGACATCTGGGCTCTGGAGAAGGACGTGAAGCAATATCTGAAGGAGGTGATGGGGAAGGAGCTGCCCACGCAGGTCAACGAGGTCACAATGACCTTGAAGGTCAAGGGTCATGTCGACAGTGAGCTGAAGGAGTGGTTGGCCAGCAAGGGCTTCTGACTGCGGGGGTGAGGGGGCGCTGAGCCTCCAGGGCCAGAGAGACGTGCAGGTGGAGACGGAGGACCACCTTGAAACATTGTCCTACAGCACATTTAAACCATTTCAATCCATATGGACTACTGACACTGAACTGAACTCTCTCCAGACACCGGAGAGATGTTGACGGGTTGTTAAACATACTTGTATGTAATGAACATAAAAGCGTTGCCCACTTCCTTTAGTTGTTGGTTATTAATACTGTTAATCCAGACACATGTCATGGTTCACACAAGACACCAGCTTTGTTTCAGCTGTTTGATTTCTAATGGGGTGCAGTCCTTGAGCTTTAGTCTCCATCTGAGATGGTTTGGCTTATTTTTATGAAGGCCAATGTGTGTAATTAAAGGAATACTTCAACCACATACTGACCACTTGTTACCTCGAGCTCTTGAAGAAAACTTGTTCTCGGGCCTCCACGGTGAACGGCTACCACAGCAACAGAGAAATGTCTTGATGAATTGAAGTGAACGGAGGCAGCGTTTAACATCGGCAAAACTAGACGGAAACATCCGGATTAAGCCGGACATACAGTGCACTATACATATGTTCATTTATTATCCATCCATAAGGTTAAATCTGAAATGATACACAACAGCGGAGGAGATCCTCGCAGGTGAATCATGAACCAGTGAATGTTTAGCTTTTTCTCTGAATAAATTCCATCGACTACTTGCTGCTGCCCTAAAAGATAATCACTAAATAATAAATGGCACTTCACAATATCAAACCTGTTGGAACTACAGTTGAAGTTTAAAACATTTATTCAGTAAAACTGTACATTTACATTGAGTATATTGAGGACAATAATAGTTAGGTTGAGGCTGAATGTTAAATTATTTAACTATTATCAATAGATAGCCACTCAAGCCTTCTGATCTTAGAGCAATTCATGTTGATTCCATAAACAATATTGCTGCCAGTATTATGTGTTGACACAACCTGCCCAACGCCTCAGTCATACTGAAGCTAGCACTAGTTAAAAGCACAGTCTGTCCCAAAAATACATGTTTCCTCTTACCTGTAGTGCTGTTTATCAATCTAGATCGTTGTGTGAGTTGTGGAGATATCAGCTGTCTAAACGTCTGCCTTCTCTCCACTATGATGGGACTACATGTCCCAAAGCACCAAACATACATTAAAAAAACCTCAACAGCAATGTCTCTTTCCCAAAATCATGACCCGGTTACTCCAGATAAAGTTTCATGTAGGAACTAGCTCCATTATAGTGGAGAGGAGGCAGACATTTCTACAGCTGATATCTCAAACACTCTGCAACTCACACCAAGACAGTCTAGACGGATAGAGAGCACAGCAGATAAGAGGAAACATGTAGCTTTGGTTTGGGGTGAACTGTCCCTTTAACCTTCAAACACTCCTTTTTGGTCACAATTCCGTTTGACGTTTAAAGTTCAAACACAACAACAGATGGGGCTCTCTCTCTATGTGAAGTGCTTTGCTCACGTCAACAGACATTCAGCCTGATGGTTGGATGGTATTCATGGCCACGGTCTCGGGAGCCCATCAGGAAGGAAGCAGGGGAAAGAAGTCTCGAATTCGTCTGCTGAGTTCCTCCAATTGGTCCGCTGAAGAAAACAAACAAAGTAAGAGGAAGCAGGAAACAAAGATTTAACAACGTGCAACAGTTTGTACTGTGTGTGAGTGTGCATGTGAGAGAGATTATTCCCTTACGTAACTTGCGCTTCTCCCCTCGGCTCCGGTAGCACGACTGTGTTTGGAGCTGCTTCACTTCCTCCGTCATGGATACAGAACCTTCTGATACTTCCTTCAGCATTTCCAGCTCCTGAGAAACGAGACACACGCAAGAGGAAACAAGTGTCAGTACGGGTAGAGACAGATGTGTGTCGGCACCCTGTTTCTACAGAAATGTATATTTCATTGGACCCAAGTGAAAACCAAACTGTCATCCAACGACTGGCTTGGCTGCAATAAACAAGTGGATGCAGACCAACTTTCTAATGTTGAGAAAAGTGACATTTTATGAGACATAAAGAGAGCTCGTTCTTGCTGGGGAGAGAGAGAGAATGAGAGAATGAATGAATGAATGAATGAATGAATGAATGAATGAATGAATGAATGAGCGAGCGAGCCCAGTTTTAGTTGACCTGCACTGGCCCAGTGTCTTTTAGGATTGATTTACAACTTCATCTTCGTGGTTTGGGACCGGCCTACATTATTAATTCTTTGTTTTATAATCCTTCACGGCTTCTTACATTCTCTGCTGCTGTTTTTTTTAAATACAAACCATCACACAAATAAGAAAACTACAGAATTTCTTACCCAAAACTAAAAGAGATGCAAGCTTTTTAAACTCCAATTGAAAACATTTATTCATCATTGCATTGAACTAGCTGCTGCTTCCTGTGTTTTATCACACAGCATTTGTATGTTTTAATTTGTTTGTTTCTTTTTATTCTCTCGTTTCTTCACTTTATTGTAAAGCACTCTGATCTACTCTGATTTTAAAATAATGATTATATTCACAATTATGTTAGTTTGTCCAATTACTTTTGAGCCTCTGAAAATGTGGGGGGCTGTGTAAAAATGGCTGTAATTGCTAAACGGTTATTGTGATATTTTTGTTATATCCATTGAATTAAAGGTGGAAGTCTACACTTCAACCACATATTGACTGCTTAGATTAAAATCCACTGGAGTCGTGTAAAGAGGCAATATTAGAAAAATTGTGTCACAGTCCAAATACTTATGGCCCTGACTGTATGTAAGAGTACCATGATGAAGGCCAGCAGTAGCTGGTGTGTTCTCTGGAAGACGTCGGCCTCTGCACTGAAGCTGGGGGGGTCCCTGCTGCAGAACGCTCTCAAGTCGGTTTCGAAGACATGGCTGAAAGCAGCCATCAGCAGCTGGAGGTCGCATGCCGCCACGCGCAGCGAGCTCGGGGAGAAGACGCCGGGGCTCTGAGCCTCGCTGCTCAGGAACTCACACTGAGGAGAACAAAGCAGACACGTTACCGTGACATTCAGGCACGTCCGGACATCTCAATGTATAGTATGTGCTACAAAATAGTGTGTGGCAAATATTTTGAATTCACATGGTGGTTAATCCAGCATGGACACCCTGTTTCAACTGAAGGCTCTGTCATACTGCAGGCCGCAGGAACACAAATCTCATTTGACATCCTCGATCCCTTTCCTTTGGGACGACCTTCCAGATGGAGCGCTGAGATCGATTTCCGGGTCACAATCTGGAGGATCGAGGAGGCACATAAAAGGAGAACAGAGGAAGGCCCGTACCTGTGACTGGAGCTGCTCCAATGTTGACTGAGTCAGCTGTAGAAGGGTGGTCACGTCAGCAGCCTCCTCTCTACTTGGCTTAGGGGCTGACTTGGTGCTCTTGCGTAAAGCCCTGTGAGGTAAGGAATAGCAATAAGAGACAAATTAGACTCATTCAAATTCTGCACTGATGCTGCAGGACAACAGCAAACAATGCATTATATGGAGATCCACCAAAACAGTCTCAAATTGGAAGTACTCTCAAAGTCCCAGTGAAACAGAAGTTAGCGTCTTTAGCTTTTGTACTGTGAATATTTCTCAGTGAAACTGAATATTTGAGCGGTTTGAATCCAATCTTTGCATTTGGTTGGACCACTAAAAAGTGGGCGGGCTTAGTGCAGCACAATACAGAGGACTGTGGCTCAACACACCTCCCTCGTTGCTTAAAGCTGCCGATTGATGGATGGATGGATGGATGGATGACATATTACTGGTTGAAATTAGTTGGTACTAGCTTACGCAAGCACACCTCATATTTTGACTTAAAGAAAGAAAAGATGATTGGAGTTTGATATAAAAATACAAAGAAATACATTGTTTTGCAGTTACTGGGATGTGATGGAAAAGAGGTAAAAAGGCTTTTTTCATTTGCTTTGGACTTTAAAAAGACAGGACGACAACATGCAGCAGATAAAAACAGAGAGATATAGCAGCATACATACTTGATGTCTGCAGGCCAGGGGTCCAGTGTGGGTTTGAGCATCTGTGTGAAGTGAGGCAGATTGTCAGCAGCGTAGAGCTCGTTCAGCAGCATCTCTTGGTCCAGTCGGTTTCCAGCAGCCTTCTTGCAGCCAGGTACTAAAGTTAACAGCTGCTCCAGGAACCGAAGCTGACGGTGGGGACTCGCTTCACCCTGGAGGAATGGTGTGATTCATTATACAGATGAAAAAGGGTTTCTGTTCATTGTGATACATACACATATATATATATACACACACAAATACACACACACACATATATACACACATATACACATAGTATATATATATATATATACACACAGATACACACACATATACACATGTATATATATACACACACATACACATATATACACATATATATACACACATATACACATATATACACACGTGTATACACACATACATACATACATGTATACACACATACATACATACATATACATATACACATACACATATACATATACACATATATATATATATATATA
>NW_022281075.1:10425-13604 GCF_004355925.1 Anarrhichthys ocellatus | reverse complement strand
TATATATATATGTGTGTGTATATATGAGTTCTTCAGTGTCTGTAGCTGAGTAATAGAACTAAACGCTGTTCCTCCCTCGGGATCGGCTCCTCTCCGTCCTGACATCAAACGAACAAGCTTGTGTTTGTTTCCCTGCAGCAGCGACCTCGTGCATCGTGATGTCTCCGTCTTCTTGTCCTCGTCCACTGTAGGCTGCACTACATGTTTAATTTCACTACTGTCAAAAGAAGAAGAAGAAAGAATCTCTCCATCATCTCAGGCCTGAAACTGACTTTCTGTCTCCCTGAAATTGTAATTAAATTAAAAGATGAAGAAAGTAAAGGCTCATGGGAGGTGTTCGGAACATTCATGTCAAACTTTGCATTTTACACTCGACTTCCTTAAGAAGTTTTAGTCAAATATAAGCTCCTTAAATAGTTTCAAAGTAAAAGAAGGACCGTTATCTCCACTTACTCTATATAATGATATCTATATATAATGATATCAATATCTCTAGAAATAAATAGATATATATCTTCCGTAATCCTGCTGACAAAAACAAAACTTAACCTTCTTGTCAAAAGTAATAAAATCATCATGTGGTCTAACAGTGAGACACTTAAATCCAGAAATCAATAATCTTCATTAACTCGGGTGCCAAATTACAATTTCTTTCCTTCCCGCTTCAATAAAAGTCATAATAGAAAATAAAAAACAGGCCGTGTTTTAATTTCAAAGAACTACAAGGGAATAAGAGATTAAAGATTAAAGAGATAAAACTTTGGTCTTTTATGTCTTAAGCACTTTGCTAATTAGCGGAGCAGCAGCGGAGAGAAAGCGTGAATACATTTCAGTAAACGGAGTCGGAATAAAAAGAGGACTGAAAACAACGACCCCCCGGGGAGCCAGAGGTCGCTTCATTACATGTCGATGGAAATAATGCAAGCAGCTGCTCCAGTCTGTGCTGCAAGAAAAGAAGTTACTTCTGTTTAAAATCATTAGGCTGGACATTTATAATGTGTTAAAATAAGAGGTCTAATTAACAACTGCTTACTCAAATCGACAGTTTCTGGTTCAGATTTATTAGTGAGTTGGTCCCCAATGACGACTCTGATTCACACATATATATATGTATATATATATATAGAAAATATATAGACATATATATATACATATATATAACATGCGTTAACGCACCATAATATAATTGTCGGCGTTAATTAATTAATGCGTTAACGCGATAATAACGCGTTAACTTGCCCAGCACTAATATAGTATATACATGTGTATATATATATATATATATATATATTTATATATTATTCTATTGTTTGCAGGTCATTGTTCTAAATGATCCAATGGTTGTTAACTGACTGATTGAAGAGAAGGTGGACTTTTAGATCCAGTCTGGTGTCTTCATGTGATGAGTCCAGATTCATAATAATCATAATAATGAGTTCATGACAGAGGGATCCGTTGTTGTGACCAACACCTTTTACAGTGTTCCTGTTTTCCATATAGATGCATCGTGAGCGTCACCGCCTCTTGAAACGAGCGTCTCTCTCGCTGTAGCAGCAGAAGAAGAAGCAGCACATGTTTAATTCATCCACTGTGCATGTCCCTCAAGTTAATTCCACTGTGGGCTGGTGTTTATTTCTGCTTTGTACTTTTGTTTAAAGCCAGTTGTTGACAACTCTTGAACATGTCAAACTATCACCGCTAATAATTGCTTAAGGAGCTGGAACTTTCTGCAAATGTTGGTTCCAGCACAAAACACTCCTCCTCCTCCTCCTCCTCGCTCTCTCTTCGCTCCTGAAAGACTCTCAGATGAATTTTTTTTATTTTTTTTCCTCTTCAGCGCTCGACTCTCAGCAGAAAGATTCCCTCTGTAATTCAAAGCGATGGCTGCGAGAGAAAGAATAAAAAAGAATAATGTAGCGCTGCCGCCGCTTCTTCTTCCACAAACTGTCAAGTGCTGCTCTTTTTCTTTCTTTTTTGATTGCTTCAGTTTCTATTCTCCATCTCTGGCTTTTTGTACTTGACCCAGGAATCCTAAAGAGGTTCCTTCTTCTTCTGTGGTAGAGTTGGGAATAATAATGTTATGCTGAGGAAGATGAATCGGTACAAGCGCCGGCCCCAGGGAGGCATACACCTCTCTCTTTGGGTCAATGCCATTCCTCCTCAGATCGCACCGCCGCCACTCAACTGGAGCTGCCAGTTGATTAATCCCAATTAGACAGGCTGTCACTTTCCTGCAGAGAGGGAGGACAGTTTGCTCTCCTCTTTGGGTCTGACAGAGAAACAACAGGAAACGTTTCCACAAATCAGTCTGTGATCCGTCTATCTGCAGAAGGACAGACAGATCACAGACAGACAGACAGAATAATGAGGCTCGACTCCTCTGACAGTCAGTTCAAAGTGAGATGAGGAGACAGGAAACATCCACAACACCACACAGGAAGCATTTATCTCTGAACATTTACACGGAGTCAGGGCACACTTTTAGGAAAGCAGATTAGATTACTTTTTAACTGAGAGAAATAAAACATGACAGCAAGAAAAACACAGTGGGACGACAATTATGACATTATTACTCTGTTCACTACCTGTTCGGGTATTCTGTTCACTACCTGCTCGGGTACTCTGTTCACTACCTGTTCGGGTACTCTGGTCTCTACCTGTTCGGGTACTCTGGTCTCTACCTGTTCGGGTACTCTGTTCACTACCTGCTCGGGTACTCTGTTCACTACCTGTTCGGGTACTCTGTTCACTACCTGTTCGGGTACTCTGTTTACTACCTGCTCGGGTACTCTGTTCACTACCTGTTGAGGTGCTCTGTTCACTACCTGCTCGGGTACTCTGTTTACTACCTGCTTGGGTACTCTGTTCTCTACCTGCTCGGGTACTCTGTTCACTACCTGTTCAGGTACTCTGTTCTCTACTTGCTCGGGTACTCTGTTCACTACCTGTTCGGGTACTCTCTTCACTACCTGTTCAGGTACTCTCTTCACTACCTGTTCGGTACTCTGTTTTCTACCTGCTCAGGTACTCTGTTCACTAACTGCTCGGGTACTCTGTCCCCTACCTGCTCGGGTACTCTGTTTTCTACCTGCTCGGGTACTCTGTTCTCTACCTGCTCGGGTACTCTGTTCACTACCTGCTCGGGTACTCTGTTCACTACCTGCTCGGGTACTCTGTTC
>NW_022281075.1:0-10415 GCF_004355925.1 Anarrhichthys ocellatus | reverse complement strand
CTACCTGCTCGGGTACTCTGTTCACTACCTGCTCGGGTACTCTGTTCTCTACCTGCTCAAGTACTCTAGTGCTCAGGTAGTGTAGGCCTTGATCGTGTCAAAGTGTGCTGCACTTTATCTAATCCCCACGCTTCCTTTTCAGATGTTGATGAATGTATTCGGTCATTTGTGCTCTTGTAATTAACATAAAAAACAACAACAATTAAGACAGAAAAATTTAGCGAAATTCATGGGAGCTACCAGCCGCATTGTGTACATGCACTAATTGGCTCATAGACAAAGGCCCATAATTGTCGGTTTCAAATCATTTGGATCGTCAGGCAGCTTGGTGATTGGCCAATCATTCAGAAAATCTTTTACTTCACACATGACTGTGTGGAGTCCATCATCATCCTACATCTGCTGAAGGAAGACTGAATTGAGAAAGCTCTTTACTCTGCGTATCATGCACCTACAAGCACCACCATGATGAGATCCCGCTGGCGGATTGAAACTTAACTCCAGCTGGAAGAATTTATTGAATCCTCTCCTGATTCAATGCAGCCTCTCCTACTGATGAACCAACATAAAGCATTCATTCAAGCATCAGATCGAGCAAGTTTAGCAACTTCAAATGAATTGGTCTACTTGTCAAGGAGGTAAATATCACTCCGTAACCTGTGCAAATTGTTCTGCCTTTCCTTATTTCCACAGGTCCAAAATAGTCGACTTCAACATTGGTGAATGGAGGTAGCTGTGGAATAATTCTCTCTTTTGGAAGATCTGCCATCTTTTGCTCCATTGCTCTTCAGTTGTAGTGTCTTCATGCAGATATGAGTTTCCTCATTGCTGAGTTAGCGTTGGTTATCCAATATATCCTCTTCCATGCTGATGGTGTTTGGTTTCAACCACTGTGCCCTAATAGTTGGTGAATACTGTTGAGGATAAGTATGGAAATAGGTTGATTTTAGGAGAGAATGAGTGGATGTTGTAATTTATGTCTCTTGAAACAGCAAGCTTTCAGTGCCTGACACAATGACCGAGGACAGAACCAGAAAACATGGCCTACATTGTTAGTGTGATGTTGTTTTTCTTCCAGGACAAGATAACGTGTACTCAACAGCCTTCAGTGTTTAAAACACTGGTTTCTCCTCTGTCTTATGCTCATTTGTGCATTTCATTCATTTGACTGTGCTTTGAGTCCGGCTGCAGATGCTTGAATTAAACTTACAGGAAAACAAAAGTTGACTTTGGTCTTTATTCAACGGAAAATGCCAGCACAAACTTAAAGTTGTGAGAGAGCTCCTGTTTTACCTCAAAAGGCCCCTTTGGTTAACCTTTCTCTAACTCTTAGAAGGTAATGGTAAATGGTAAATGGACTGTACTTGTATCTCTTTTTTGGTGTTCCGACCACTCAAAGCTCTTGCACACTACATGTCATCATTCACCCATTCACACACTGACGGGAGGAGCTACCATACAAGGTGCCACCTGTCTATCAGGACCAATTAACATTCACACCCATTTAGCAATTTGGGGTGTCTTGCCCAAGGACACATCGAAACATAAATAACCCTTGACCATAACAAGCAATGAGAACAAGGACGTTTTTGAACAGCATTGCGTCCCAGCTACCAAAACTGAAGAAGCACTCTGTAGTTCTTCCTCATACCAACAACATCACTGGATGAGGAAGAACAACAGATTATGCCGCTGAGCTGCAGAGACACAGAACATCAGTAACAACTGCAGGCCTTTTTCACACTATAATTAGATAGGTAGAGATAAGGATACAAATCGGCACATTTTCCTTTTAAAGCCCCTTTTAACCTGCTCATGTTGGAAAACTAAAGTCACTTGTTTTATCAGTTCCCCATTTATTTGCGCTGTTGTCTGTCACTTTGTCTTCTTGTAATGAACTAATTGAAGAACGGGAGCGTCTCCTGACGGCTCGGAGGTTATCTTTAATGTTCCCTGTTTTTCTGTTTTCCGCAGGCTGTAAACAACCCTGTTCCACTGACACACAACCACTCAGAGTCTTTATATTACAGCACATTAAATATTCATGGAGCTTCTTCTGTGACTAAAGTGTCAACGGGGTATTTGCCTTTTAACAACAGCGATATGGCAAATATTGAAAGCTCCAGTCAGACGGTTGTCGTTATGTGAAAATATGTTCACTTTAAGGAGGATTTACTAGGTTTGATACAATACACGTTGGTCCAATTCTATAATAGTGACAGTCATGTCATGTCAATGTACTGAAGCCCAAACTATTCTCAGCTGTTAGAGGTCCACATGATGTAAATGTTGTCACATGACCGTGACTGACTGTTCCAACCAGGCGGCAACCTCCGGTTCTACCAAGTGAAGTCAATGCTTCATGTCTAAAAACTTGCATTCTCTCTAGTGTCCATCAGGGGGCGACTCCTCTGGTTGTATAGAAGTCTATGAGAAAATCACTCTACTACTCTCTTGATTTATTACATCAGTAAACATTGTAAACATCACATCACATCTTTCTCCTAGATGTCCTAGAAGTGACCTCATCTTTCTCCTAGATGTCCTAGAGGTGACCTCATCTTTCTCCTATATGTCCTTGAAGTGACCTCATCTTTCTCCTAGATGTCCTAGAAGTGACCTCATCTTTCTCCTATATGTCCTAGAGGTGACCACATCTTTCTCCTAGATGTCCTAGAAGTGACCTCATCTTTTTCCTAGATGTCCTAGAAGTGACCTCATCTTTCTCCTAGATGTCCTAGAAGTGACCTCATCTTTCTTCTAGATGTCCAAAGATGTTCAAAGAGTTCAACATAGAAAGCTCTGGTACTCCATGACTGAGTCGGGACACCAATCCTTGTTAAAAATAGTTTCAGTCTACTTTACTTCGCCATTTCCGAATTGGGCGGAAGAAGAAGTGAAATGCTTCCATCCGTTAGCTTTTAAACCAGGAGGTCGTATCCACAATCAGCTGCAAAACGCTGCTAGTATTTAGCCTTTCTTAGTATGTAAACAAGGAAAATATGGTTAAATACTTTGGTCTAGAAAAAGATGTTGGTTTGGGTTAAAATAAATACAAAAGTGCCGTTACTGAAGTACAGAGGTTACATCTTCTGGTTTCACATGAGGAACTAAACAGCGGTCTGCTGGGTGAAAGATCTTCCCTCACTGTGTCTGCCGTGTTTATACTTCCTCCTTCAAAATGAGGTGGATTACATACAACATCATTTTTTGGGATATCTAGGAATTACTGCATATTATTTTTCATAGGTAAAGCTATGAACACTAGATGAGAACCTGCCTGATGTGTTATTGTGTTAAACTCATGACAGCTTTGTCTTGCGACCTCTTTAGGGGTCCCTTGGTGGCTGTTGACTTCGAGTAAACAATCTTCTATGACTGAATGTTTCTTTTCCTCACCTCCAGAACTTTGGAAACTCTGGTTCCTGTGTCAACAGTGAGGCCGGTACTCTTACATGCTACTGATTCAGTTTGAACTCCATGAACAACCATTAAGCAGATTTGAGTTCACCTTAAAGAGCGCTGTGGTGCTAACTTCATCACTGAGAACAAACAGCACTTTAGGAAATGAGGTACTGTCTCTGATGAATCTTCCACCACGTACAGACGGCTCATTTCGGCGGTGTTGGCCCGGCGTTATGGGTTCCATCATCAGATTAATAACCTCCACTCTGGACCGGTGCAGCGATTCAGCCACGGGTTAATTAAACATTTACATATAGATGCCCGACTATCTATTGTAGTGGGAGATAATTTATACCATCAATATGCACTTTAATCAGAAACTACAGGAGGCTGTATGTTAGCGTGCTCCGCGCTAATTGGCACCATGCTGGCTGCTGTTTTGGAGCTCAGAGAAAAACTGAGTTCACTCTCAACTCTTCTAGTCTGAGAGATTTTTTCTCTTTATATCTTCCTGATCTGTGCTCTTATTCTGATGGGACTATCTTCATCCCTCGCGTCCCCCAAATTAACCAAAACATTTTATTTTGTACGTTAAATGGCGTTAATTTGTTCATTAAATGCAGATGAAGTCTCCATTACAGTTTTAGCAGTGAGGGTTTGTATCAAGCTTTTTAAGGGTCTATACAGACTCGGCAGTAATAAAGAGAATTCTTTTGGCTTTTTGTGGATTTTTACAGGGTTATTCATGTGAAAAGACACACTGATCCCTTTCTCATTTTATGGTTTGAACTATCCAGTTACTTTAATTACTTTTCTTGTTTCTCATTTGCTGTCTCTCTTTCTGTACAAAATTAATTTCAATTACTCTTTCAAGATTGAAATATCTGAACAACTATTGGATGGATGTCCATAAAATCTGATCCCACCATGCGATTTACCTGCAAAAGTGAAGACATTCCGATCAGCCTCAGCTGCACTGTCATGCTAATTAGCATTAGCAGACTTTTTACCCCGTCTCTACTCCCTCGGTCAGATTATTCATGTTGTAACAGGTCGGTAAGGAGGACACAGATAATAGTGGCAGCACAGCAGTCAGAGGCAGAGTCAGTTCTGTAGGTTGGGTATTTAATTAAACAAACTTCAAGAAACGCATCAAAACCACAAAACCTAGCTCAGTCTAGAATCAGAACCGTTTATTGCTAATGTATGTTTCACATACAAGGAATTTGTCATGGCTGGTGGTGCATAACATTAAACAATCAACACAGTGCAAAAAAATAGAAACATTAAAATGTACAATAGAATATAAAATAAAGTGCACAGACAAATAGATAACAGTACTTTAAACAAGTGTAATGGAAGTGTAATGTAAAAGTGTATTTAAATATGAAGGGATTTGCAGGGGTGTGACCGGTAGGAAATTGTCCTGGGGATGACAGAGTCAGTGGGGGTCCCTTTTGAGCCCGATTGCCGACGGGAAGAAACTGTTCGTGTGGCGTGAGGTCTTGGTCCTGATGGAGGTCTTGGTCCTGATGGACCTCAGCCTCCTGCCAGATGGAAGAGACACGAACAGTTTGTGTCCAGGGCGAGAGGGGTCGGCTACAATCTTTCTTGCTCACTTCAGGTTCCTTGAGGCGAACAAGTCTTGGAGGGACGGCAGATTGCAGCCAATCACCCTCTCAGCAGAGCGAATGATGCGCTGCAGTCTGCCCTTGTCCTTGGCAGTGGCTGCAGCGTACCGGACCGTGATGGAGGAGCAGAGGATGGGCTCAATGACGGCTGTGTAGAAGTGCACCATCATTGTCTTTGGCAGGTTGAATTTCTTCAGCTGCCTCAGGAAGTACATCCTCTGCTGAGCCTTCCTTGTGATGGAGCTGATGTTCAGCCCCTACTTGAGGTCCTGGGTTATGATGGAGCCCAGGAAGCGGAAGTACTCCACAGTGTCGACGGGGGAGTCACACAGGATGATGGGGGCCGGTGGGGCTGCATTCTTCCTGAAATCCACAACCATCTCCACTGTCTTTAGAGCGTTGAGCTCTAAGATGGTCAGACCGCACCACCACCAGATGGTCAGTCTCCCACCTGTAAGCGGACTCATCCCCACCAGAGATGAGTCCGATGAGGGTGGTGTCATCCGCAGACTTCAGGAGCTTGACAGACTGGTGACTGGAGGTGCAGCTGTTGGTGCAGGGAGAAGAGCAGAGGGGAAAGAACGCAGCCTTGGGGCTAACCCAGCTTCACGTGCTGTCCAGAGCTCTATCACAAAACTACACAAACTAAACTATTTCAGCCGGGCCGCTAGCCGTCTTACCGGTCTTAATTCTCTCCAACCCTGGAGATCTTAGTATGCTCTCCACATGTTCTCTCTGATCAGCTTTTCTGCTTCACCTTTATTCATCTTCTTGATGAGATCAGCTCCAGGTGTGTCTCTTCCCACACCTGGAGCTGATCTCCTGAAGGAGTGGGTGGAGTCCTCTCGCCGGAATGTAGATTCCTCTAACTACCCTGGACCTCAGCCCCTTACAGTGGGTACTTCTCAAGTCTCTTAATTGCATCCTCGTTTCCCTCACTTGGGTCCTTTCCTTGCATCTTAGTCCCTCCCACCAGGGATGCATGGAGGAAACCATGCGAGGAGAGAGGAACGAGGAAATATGTTTTAAGAGACATGAGACGTCCTTTCCTCAGTTGCGTCACCTGAAGCGACGTCTGTTTCTGATGACGGTGCTGATGATCACAGCTGGATCAGCTGTCAGTCGGCTTTAACAGCTGGAGAGACTTTAGATAAGTTTGTGTCTGTTCACATGATCACTGTACTTAATAACAGTAACTAATAATACTAATAACTAATAAAGACACACAGTAATCACCACTGTAGGGGTGTTTCTCTCTGTAGTCTGTTAACAAACTGTGTCCTGTGTTCTGTTTATAAGCTCAGGATCCATTTCTACCGGCGGAATGCGATCGTCTTATTGATGAATTATTTGCGTCTGTACGTTTTGAAATTATGACGTCATTATTAAATAAACCAGAATATGATTATAAAAACTCATCAAACACTCAGGAATGATGTAAAAAGTGTTTAGTCTCTCCAGCTCTCTCTGACTTTAGTCGTATTCATAATAAAGTTATTGAGGGAAACATCAGATCATGAAAACACAAATCTTTGTAATAAATGAATAAAGTTGTTTGAGGTCCTTTTGTTGTTCAGACTACAATGAACATTTATTTAAACTAGATGTTGAATCAGAAACCTAATCAAATATAAACTAGAGTTTATTCTGTGATCTGTCTTCACTCTGGTGTTAAACTCAGTCAGTCAGTCCAATCGGCTGTAGCGTCCAATCACATGACTGATGAACAATGAGGGGGCGTGTCGGCCGTTAAAACACTTCCTGGAAGTCCTCACTCATGGCTCCTCCGAGGTCCCTCCTCCATCCTCGCTCCTCCGAGCTAAATAAGAGCTTTGGGACAGCCGTCAATATGGCGGCGCAGAAACAACTTTCGGTTCAAGTGAGGATCGAGGAGCGAGGAAATGACAATTAAGAGACTTGAGAAGTACCCAATGTGAACAGGTGGAGCTGAAGCTGATTGGACACTTTCAGAATGTTGCTGTTTGAACCCTAACCCTCCTACCTCCCTTTCCTTAAATTCTTCTTCTTCTCCCCCTCTTTATTATTCCTCCCTTCTGTCCATGATCTCTTCTGCTCCTTTACTTTACTCTTCCACAACTTATTTTCCTGCTTGTCAAACAGTTATTCTCTCTCCTTCCACACTTTCTCATCGCCTGCTCTCTTCTCATCTTCATCCTCGTTTTCATCTCTTCTCTTTTTCTACATTTACCTCTCCTTCACTCCCTCACGCTGCCCCTTTGAAATTGAATTTGTTTTCTCCTTCAATCATCCTTTCCTTCCTGCCTAACGTTTCCTTGCTTGCTTCCTTCCCCTGCTTCCTCCTCTCCTTTCTCTTTTTCCTCACTTGCTCTTCTGTCCTCCTTTAGTAACTCTTTGCATTCTGAACAACTTTTCTTTTATCTCCGTCCTCCTCTTTGATCCCTTCTCAAGTCTTCATTGTCCTTAAATCTCAACACTTTCAATCTTTCTTGTTTCCTTCCATCCTTCTCTTCCTCCTCTTATCTCTTGGTAAATGGTGGAGTATTTGCTCAAATTGCCCTCTGATGCCAGAATGGGAAATAGTTACTGTTTGTTGGAACTGTGGAAAGACGAACCAAGATGTTGTTACCAAGTTTAATTTTGTTTCTGTCAAGTTTGAATGAAGTGTGTTTTACGGTGAGTTAAAAAGGCTGTCATTAGCATTAAACAATAAAACAATGAAAAAGGATTTCAACGCTAATTTCTAGTTGAAAACTGGATATGTGATTTTTACTCTTTTCAAAATACGACTTCAACATCAACTTTTCTTTTAAAATGTTGATGGTTTGTTGAGTTGTAGATGATGTTGGTTACTGTGAATGTACGTATATTTCAAAGTCATAATACACTGGTCAGTGAAATGTGGTCTAAATGAAGACGTGATTCAAACACATTTAATGTTTCATATAAAATGTTATAAATATGGATTTGTGCTGCCAACAAAAAGCTCCAGAACATCGTAATGGGAGCAGAGTACATTCTGTCTGTCCAGTCATGTAAAATATGAGTGTGTTTACTGCTGAAACACACATGAGCAGGTACTTTAACTCTGCTTCTACAACACTGAAAGTTGCACTGGTCTGGAAACTCTGCACCTGACTTGTGGAGGGAAGTGAATGAGCTAATGAAATAAATGTGAGGCTTCACACTGACTACATATGAAATTAGCACCGTTATTATCATTTTATGCTGCTCACAATGCAGGCTAGACTGCTAGCTTGTAGCATTAGCATGTTAGCTTGTAGCGTACTGCAGCATGGACCGAGAGTAAACATAAACGTGTGTAAGTTAATGTTGGTGACTGTCTTTATGGGCTATCGCTGTAGCCCACTGTTATAAAAGTGAGTTTTTAGGCCATTTCAAATCTAAAATACAAAAAACAAGTTGGGCTGGAAAAGTAAAATGAAGATGATATTCTTTGCACTTTCAAAATTCATGTATTTTGTATTTCATTGTAGTTTGATATAAAGAACATTGTTCATGTTATATTTAAATTGTCTCTTAATAAATGCAAAAGAAGAGGATGACATATGTCTTTAATCAACTTCTTCAAATAGTCGGTGAAAACTTTCACATTTGAAGGTCTTGTCGTTGGTGACCAAAGTCATTTTTTTAGTGTCTTTTCAACAGAAAAATGCTCACTGGGTTTGTTTGGTGTAAAAGTGAAAACTGAATTCACTAATATCTTCATTCACTGAATCTTTTATACAAACCTGTTACCACTCTGACGGCCCGTTCAGTGTATATTTGTGTCATGTACACAACTGCTCTATAAAGACAGGTACTGATGCGATATCTCATTAGAAAGCTACGGTTCTTGTAATTCGATTTATGCAAACCATTTGAAGATACAATCACAACAGGAGGTACAGTTAACGTCTCTGTCAAACAAACACTCCGAAAAAAGCTGTTAAAATATCGGCGTCACTCACCGATTATGATTCATAGTCTTCCCCCCATCCACCATAGTCCGGCAAAAACGGTCTTGTTAGATTGTTAAGGGTCCACAGGATCCAATCCAGTAAAAGATTTAGTCCAAAACACATTAGTACGTCCATAAACACCCACGGAGGGCTGTTGCATCATTTCAAATTAGCCGGCAGATATGATAACAAGCGATCTATTTTCGATCATAATTTCAGTTTCCATGCGGCAAAGTGTTTTTTTTTTCTCTCAAAATGGCGGCTGCATTCTACCGGTTAGATTGACACCTCATTTGACCCAATGGGAGCTTCTAAAGCCCGGTCACATTCTGGAACAGCCAACGAGAGTCCGCTTTGAAAGACAATGCCCGCCTCTCTTGCTTTGGGTAATGCTCGAGCCAATTACAATCAATCTTTCTGAAACTCACGCTTCGTATAGCCAATGAAATTACGAAGAGAACGATATGCAGATTTACCAGATTGCATGTTGGGAAAGTCTTTTCGAACTCAAATCTAGTACCGTGAGTCAAGTACCTGAGACCGATTATGAAGAGCAGTCTGGTTAATGAGAATTTTCAAGAATTTATGAAAGTTGACAATGGTTAAATATGTTATGGTTAACCATACATTGACATAAATAAGCTATAGTTTGAATTTTGGACACGTAGTTAATCGTAGCCTATGCATTTTGATGTGGTGACTATGAGCCTCCAAATGCACTTTTACGGCAAGCCATAGTTATCTGCAGGCATGTGTTTGCCAAAAAACATCCAGGCAGAAATAAAAACCTTCTGTTTCAGTGTGTTGTAGATTCATTAGCTCAATGCTAGTAGCACTTACAGTGATTCTGACTGTTTGTGAAGAAACTTCAGAATAATGTTTTAAGTTTCATGCTAACAACTGCTAGCTCTGTTAGCACCGTCAGCTTCTAGCCGCCGGCTCAGCTGTCGCCATGTTGAGAGCCGTATGGAGGCTATCACAGTCATTTACTGTCCCTTTAAGTACGGAAGTTACGTAAGAAATGTAGACTACATTAAGTCAACACTGATTGTTTCACAAGGGACAGGAACAGCTGTTCCCTCCACTACACCATCACACCTCCATCAACATACTAACAAGACTCTTTAATACGACTTTAATTTGAAGGAGACACGTCTGGAAACTCCACCAGACAGACGAATAAATAAAAAACACACATGACTAATTGTTCTGAACTTCAACAAACATCATCACCCTATGGAAGCACATAAGGGAAAAATTGAAAATAAATAAATAAACGCATAAAATAGCAAGATATAATTGTAAACAGTAAATTATTTACTTAAAAAACGACAAATGACATTAAAAACCATACAACTAAAATGCTGGAGGTCACGATCCGAGGAAGCCAACAGGACCACATCATCTGCAAACAGCAGAGAGGCGATGCCGAGACCCC
>NW_022281074.1:0-13604 GCF_004355925.1 Anarrhichthys ocellatus | reverse complement strand
CCTCATCATCTCATCAGTATCTGGACCTCATCATCTCATCAGTATCTGGGCCTCATGTTTCGTGGTCATGAAAGTTATTCTGACCATGAAATCATCCTCATTCTACTTTGAGTTAAAACAAACAACCTGCAACCAGATGCGCCGGTGTTCTGGTTTAACGTTAACGAGTGACCGCGTGAACTGAACCGGAACACGGGGGGGCTGCATGTTTCATCACGTTACGTTTTTTCCTTCTAAATCGCGATAATGATGAACGTTAACAGTCGACAAAGTTCCGCGTGCAGTGGACGTTAACTTAACCCAGCAAGTCTGAACTTTAACGGAACATAACGTAACTTAAACTTTAACGGAGGGAAATGAAGACGCTGTACACATCTGAACGCTGATTGGCCAAAACTCAACACATCAAAGATGTTCTATTGTGAAGATCACGACGTCACCTTTTCTCCTCGTCTCACTCCAATCTGACAAACACTGGCTGACAACTCACCGTAAATGAACGACATGAAAATATGAATATAACACATTTCCATGACTTTTCCAAAACTTTTGGGATTTTGTTTTTTCCAATAACCATTTTAAAATTCCATGACTTTTCCAGGTTTTCCATGACCGTACGAACCCTGTCTAGTGCACTACAGAACATCTCGTGCACTACAGAACATCTCGTGCACTACAGAACATCTCGTGAACTAAAGAAGATCTGTTAGTGAAGATGTTGTTAGAGGATGTTTTGAGGTGATGGGGCAGAACTCTTACCTGTCATGTCCGCCTTCAGGGCCTCTGCCTGTCTGCTCGATGTAAACAAGAGAAGAGAAGGTGAGACGAGTTCATCAGAAACAGACAGACAGACAGACAGACAGACAGACAGACAGACAACACACACACACACACACACACACACACACAACTCCTTCTTGTTTGTGGATGAGCTAACAGTTAACACACCTGACAGCGATGCTGACGCTGTCACGGGCTCGAATAAATATGTGAACAGCAGTGACACAGTTTTGATATTTCGGCTCAGACTACTCCCTGGTTCCCAACATGCGACGAAAACGCGATACAAAACAACACAAAAACAAGCCCACCCAGCTAGCTACTTATCAACGTGTCTCCGGCCAGTTAAATAAAAACAACAACAACACACACAGCTGAATAATCTTTAAGTGGTGCTAATGAACCAATGTGACAGCAGCTAATGCTAACCTGACATCCGCAGAAAAGACGCTGCCGAGCTAATGCTAACTAGCAATAACACACCACCACGTCTCTGTATGTGTGTGTGTGTGTGTGTGTGTGTGTGTGGCGGTAACATGAAGCCGTTAAATCAGACTATAAGCGTTACTTCTGAATAAAACGACACCGACTTGTGTGAAATATTAAATATATTTAATTTACAACGTGAGTGCGTTAGCATCGATTGTTTGTTGATATGTAGCTAGCTAGCGCTAAAACGTTTTAAGCTAGCTTTAGCGTTAGCCACCGAAAACAAAACAAATCCACCTGATGAACGAATAACGTCCGTTTATGAGCCGCAAACCATCGCGTGTGTTACCGGCAGAAGACACCGGACCGGAGGGTCTTACCGGAGGTACTGAGCAATGAGGTTCATCCTACCGGATCCACCGGTCTATCACACAACGACGGGTCCAGAAGCTAATGCTCCTACCGCCGCCATCTTGTTTCTGTGTGGGTCAGACAGGGCCCGGCGGATGGGAGGAGGAGGAAGAGGAGGAGAGGAGAGGTCATGGTTCTGTTTCCATAGAGGAGCAGGACTTTTATTTTGAAGAGAAAATCAAGACCACAGAGAGAGAAAAAATGCCCTGAAACTGCTCTTGGAGACTATTTCCAATAGTTTGACCAATGTAGCCGATTCTGATCCTAAACCCCCATATCGAACCTGATCCTGCCCAGTCTGCTGGTCCCCAATGAGTCCTGAACCCTACCTGTGTGTAGAAACCACTCGCTGCTTCCACAGCGACAGGTTGGCCTGGACCTCGCTGCGTTTGGGGTTGGCCCGGTTTTTGGCCTGGCTCTGCAGGGTGGTGATCTGGTTCTTAAAAGCGTGATTCCACCTGCAGGGAACACAGAAAACATCATCAATGGTAAAGAAAAGCGTTTTCTTTGTTGTCGTGGTTTCAGGCGGAGCCTGCAGCAGCAGCGACCTCCAGTTGAAGCCGCCGCCGTCTCCGAGCCGCAGCGACCTCCAGTTCCTGCCGCTGCCGCCTCCACGCTGCAACAACCTCCAGTTCCTGCCGCCTCCGCGCTGCAACGACCTCCAGCCCCTTACCCCGCTGGGCCATCACTCCATCGCCCTGAGCCCCAGTCTATGGACTTCCGTCCTCCGGAGCCCCAGTGTCCCCGGCCCGCTGCCCCCGAGATCCCGTGTTCCCAGTCCGGCCCCCCGAGATCCCGGGTCCGGAGCAACTCCGGCGTCCGGCCGACCACCCGAGAACCCAGGTCCGGAGTCCTGTTCCCCGTCTGATCCCCAGCCTCTAGAGCCCTGTTCCCCGTATGTTACCCAGCCTCTGGAGACCTGTTCCCCGTATGTTACCCAGCCTCTGGAGACCTGTTCCCCGTATGTTACCCAGCCTCTGGAGACCTGTTCCCCTTCTGATCCCCAGCCTCTGGAGACCTGTTCCCCGTCTGATCCCCAGCCTCTGGAGCCCTGTTCCCCGTCTGATCCCCAGCCTCTGGAGCCCTGTTCCCCGTCTGATCCCCAGCCTCTGGAGCCCTGTTCCCCGTCTGATCCCCAGCCTCTGGAGACCTGTTCCCCGTCTGATCCCCAGCCTCTGGAGACCTGTTCTCCGTCTGATCTCCAGCCTCTGGAGACCTGTTCCCCGTCTGATCCCCAGCCTCTGGAGCCCTGTTCCCCGTCTGATCCCCAGCCTCTAGAGCCCTGTTCTCAGTCTCATCCCCAGTCCGGCAGCCCTCCCGAGCTCTTGTGCCCGAAGCGACTTTGGCGGTTCGGCCGTCCCCCGGAGCCCTCCTGCCTGTCCGGTCGTCCTCATGCCCGTCCCCCGGAGCCCTATGGCCAGTTGGATCCAGACGTCCCTCATCCGGACCCCCTCTACCCACCCTTTTTGATTTGGCAGCTGTTGAGACGTCCCTCCTGCGGACCCCCTCCACCTACCCGTTTTTGTCTTGCTGGACTTTGGACGTCTGGTATCCGTCCCTTGAGGGGGGGTACTGTGACAATTAGGCTTTGCCTTCTGTGTGTTAGTCGTTGTGTAGCTTCACCCTCCTCACTCTACCTGTCAGCCACTCCCTCAGCACTAGTCTAACTCCCTTCACCTGCCTCTGATCACTAATCAAGCACTCCCTCCTCATCAGCACAACGCCCCTCACCTGTTCAAGCCACTTCATAAACCCCTGCCTCTCAGTCACTCACTGCCAGATCACTGCCATTTCTACCTGTCTGTTTGGCTCGTCCAGTTCCTGGTTTTCCAGTCTTCCTGCCCTGCCTCGTCCTGCCGAATTTTCCCCCTCATTTCTTGTCTTGTGCTCGGACTCCCTGTTGTGTTCTGATAACGATTCCTATTTTGTTCGCTACTCATTAAAACCTGTCTCTCACTACCTCTGGTCCTGCATTTAAGTCCACCACCACACCCCGTGACAGAATGATTACATTGTGATACTTTATGCTATATTATGATATATTATGATTACATTATGATACATGATTACATTATAACATTATGATACCATTATGATACATTATGATTAGTGCTGGCAAGTTAACGAGTTATTATCGCGTTAACGCATTAATTAATTAACGCCGACAATTATTTTATCGCGCGTTAACGCAGTTTTTTAATTATTATTAAGCAGACATTTTTAACACAAGAACCGGCAGCGAGCGGTGAACAGCTGTTTGTGTGGGGTCTCTTCCTGTTTCCTTCACCTACACTCCCCTGGGTCCTAAGTCCCTCCAGTACAGCTTCTTATCACCCTCTATGTACCAACGTACATTTATAAAAAATACCACACATATTACGGTAATCAGCGTTGCATATGTGTCTGACCTAAATACCAAAAAAAAGCAAAAAATAAATGATTAATTTAAATTATTTTTTTAGAGTTTTTTAAAGTGTTTTGTTTGTAATATGTATAATAAGCATCATTTAGTATCACTACTGAGAATTTAACAAACATAAAAACATGACGTAGATATGTTTGCAGTTTTCAAGAAGTATATTTAAATATCTCTTACACACATGAAGATAAAGTTGTGAACACCGGCTGAATATCTGTGATCAGAATCATTATAACTGTGTTATAACTGCTGCCGTGTAAAGGGAATACTGCTGCCAACAAGAACCTGATGTGTTTAAAGTGTTTAAACCAAATGTTATTGACCTTTTGTTCATATAGCAGTACTTTCAAAATAAAAGTGCGCAATACACTACTTTTGAATTCATTATTGAATTTTGCACATAACGATGCGATTAATCATAAAAAATCATGCGATTAATCGTGATTAAATATTGTAATCGTTGGCCAGCACTAATTATGATACATCATGATAACATTATGATACATTATGATCCATGTGATAATGAAGCTGTGAGTGAATGTATTAAAGCAACAGTGTAGCAGTGACGTGTGAGTGTCTCTTTAACGCGCTGACGCTGCTTCCTGCCGCAGACTCTCCTCTCTCTCTCTCTCTCTCTGCTGCGGCCACCGCTACAAACAACCGACGACCCGGGAACACAGAACCCACACGAGGACCGGGGGACCGGACCGGACCGGGAGACACAGGAACGCAGAAGAAGGACACGGAGACAGAAAAAAAGACATGACAGAAAACACCAAAACCCACGTGATCCTGCTGTCCTGCGGGAGCTTCAACCCCATCACCAAGGGACACATCCATATGTTCGGTGAGCATCTGTCCGTGTGTGTGTGGGGGGGGGGGGGGATCACATGAAACCTCCCAAACAATCACATCGGGCCACACATCTGAATCTGAGTTTGAAATGGTCAAAACGTGACCCGGGTTTGGTGCGCCTGTCTGCTCGCTGTCCAGCAGGGGGGTGCTGAAATGGACGACTGCTCCACATCCAGCAGAATGTAAAGAAAACACAAACAAAGAGCGGAATAATGTCCCGTTAAAGACGTTAATGTGACCCGGGGCGTTTGTTTAAGGAGAGAAAAACACGGAAATGTTCCGTCTCGAGGCTCCGCAGGCCTCGCGCGGCGTGTGGCGCAGCCCAGAAAACACGCCTCGATCCCCGCCGGGTCCTCGGAGACTCCGGACGGACCGGAATACGGTGCCTTGCTCAGCGGCGGGTTCCTGCGTCATTAGACAGGAGCTAATGGGTCCAAACACACATGAATTATTCAGGTTCCTGCTGCTGCGGACACAGTGTTTCACCTCCTCATGGTTTAATGAGGTATCAGTACACAGTTATTAGTTATTAGAGTGATTTAAAGGGGATTATTATTGGAATATAATATATTAAAGTCATTGAAATAGATTATCTGCACGGTAAATTAGGACAATTCCAAATATCATAACAACCATCCCTTCACAGCTTGACATGGCCTTCATTTAAGTTAAACAATAAAGGAGGGCTTTGAAGCTTTTGGTAATTTGATACTTTATTATTTTACCTTTTAAAACTTTAAAACTCTGAAGACGAGAACTGATGAATGTCACCCATTCATTTCTATCATAAACAATTCATGTGAAGTGGTCTCCTGAATGTCCATCCAAACTGAAGTCCTGAAGGGTTTTTATGAACATTTAAATGATATTAATTATAATAAATACAGATTCATGCGACATTAATATAGTAAACATGACCTCACTGAGCCGATGACACGTCTCAGCTGTAAGTCACTGCACAGTACACATATACACACATATACATGTACTCAGTGTAGTACACAGTACAGTACACAGTTCATAGTACAGTACACAGTATGCACAGTACAGTACATAGTAGAGTACACTATGCACAGTACAGTACACATTAGACATATTACAGTACACAGTATGCACAGTACAGTACATAGTAGAGAGCACAGTATACACAGTACAGTACACAGTAGACATAGTACAGTACACAGTGTGCACAGTACATAGTACGCAGCACACAGTACAGTACACAGTACACAGTACACAGTACAGTACACAGTTGGATGCAGAGCTCAGTATAGTGTTTCAGCAGACTGAGCATCCTATAGAATGAAGAACTTGATCACTAAACTAAACACGACCAATAGAAAGTATGAAGCTGCTCCGTCAGATCACATCAGCCAATCAGAGAGCTTGTTTTCATCAGCCATGACGTCGTGTTTCTCTCCTCAGATGTAAACTGATTGATCGACAGTGAAGGAAACAAAAGTGAATCCAAAACATTTGGAAATCAAAGACAATCACAGGCCGGCAATGTGTGTGTGTGTGTCGCCAATCAGAAGGGAGGGGGCGGGGTCATGTTAGTGTCCGTCATGTGTAGGAAAATATCTCCAGCTGACTCATGATGTCCTTTCAGAGATTATCATTATTATTATTATCATTATTATTATTATTATTATCATTACTATTATAATTGTAATAATTATCATTATTATTATTATCATTACTATTATCATTACTATTATAATTATAATAATTACCATTATTATTATTATTATCATTATTATCATTATTATTATTATCATTACCATTATCATTATTATTATAATTATAATAATTATCATTATTATTATTATCATTATTATTATTATTATCATTATTATCATTGTTATTATTATCATTACTATTATCATTACTATTATAATAATAATAATTATCATTATTATTATTATCATTATATAGAGACTGGTTCCTCTATATGAACCAGGCTCAGTGTAGACCTGATCCTCTATATGAACCAATCTCAGTGTAGTCCTGATCCGCTAACAGAGCAGAACATTGAAATACTGTAGTACCTCTAAATTGTACTTCAGGGCAGTACTTGATCAGATGTTCTCGTTTACCTTCACGCTGTGTGTTTCTCTGGTTCTGTGTTTTGCAGAAAAAGCCAGAGAGTTTCTGCACAAATCGGGTCGCTTCATCGTGATCGGAGGAATCATCTCACCGGTGCACGACTCCTACGGAAAACCTGTGAGTCCTTCCTCTTCAGCTTGTAATCAGATTACACCGGCTCACATGAGGAGCACACACACACACACACACACACACACACACACTCATCATCCAGCAGCAGAAGCAGCTGCAGCTCTCTTGTCCTACTTTTGCTCTGAAGAAACACTCCACATGAATAATGAATGCTGCAGACACAGTTTCTGCCTGTTGGAGATTATTCACATCAGTTATGAGCTCGTTAATAAACGTTCAGATGATGACTCAACATCCTGACAATCATTTCAAACTAATACTCCACACAGGGATTCATGTGTACGTATACACTATGTACTACATAGACAGTGGTGGAGGAAGTATTCAGATCCTTTACTGCAGGAAAATACTAATACCACAGGGTAAGAATATACAGTAAAAGTACTAATACCACACAGTAAAAATACCCTGTTACAGTAAAAGCAGCCCACTCTTCCTAATTACTAAATTGCTGAGGTTAATTTTCATGTATGAACCTGTATGTGACCATTGTAATAAAGTTTAGATTAAACTTAAAATCGGACAGAAATATGAACACCTGACGAAGTAGAAACCTCCTCTGTGGTTGTTCCTGCTACAGTCTCCAGGAGCACATGTTGCCCTGATGACTCACACAGACCAGCATCGTGTGTCGGTCTGATAAAAGACTTCAGTGAAGGCTGGTCTCATGTGTCCTTCTGTCCTCAGAGCAGAAATAACTCCCTGACGCTGTTTATCTGTGTGTGTCTGCAGGGTTTAGTGCCCAGCAGACATCGTCTCACCATGTGTCAGCTGGCTGTCCAGTCCTCTGATTGGATCAGGTGAGATACCTCTTCTCTTCGCAAAACTTTTTAGATCTCTATATGTGAAACTCCGAAGCTAAAAAACCTAGATCTCAAACCAGAACCACATTCAGTCACCACACACCTTATACCATGAGATGTTTAGTTGTACCGTGAGATGTTTAGTTGTACCGTGACATGTTTAGTTGTACCATGAGATGTTTAGTTGTACCATGAGATGTCTAGTTGTACCATGAGATGTTTAGTTGTACCATGAGATGTTTAGTTGTACAGTGAGATGTTTAGTTGTACCGTGAGATGTTTAGTTGTACAGTGAGATGTTTAGTTGTACCATGAGATGTTTAGTTGTACCATGAGATGTTTAGTTGTACAGTGAGATGTTTAGTTGTACCATGAGATGTCTAGTTGTACCATGAGATGTTTAGTTGTACAGTGAGATGTTTAGTTGTTGAGTCTGTTGTAATCAGTGTTTTTGGCTGTGGGGTTTGCTGCAGGGTGGACCCCTGGGAGTGTTACCAGGACACCTGGCAGACGACCTGCAGCGTGCTGGAGCATCACCGCGACCTGATGAAGGTGAGGAGAAGTTTTTCTGTTAATTTTTTTGAAAAATGTCTTTAGGGCAAGGCAAAGTGGTCCCAAGGGAGAGATTCACTGACGCTTTATCGTCCACAAAGGAGTTGGGCACTCTTCTGGAGCCAGACTTAGGAGGGGAGCTTGCCGGCAAGCATCTGGTTGCCGGGCCGTGGCACATGGGGCTTGGCTGGGCACAGCCCAAAAAAATCTACGTGGAGCCGCCGCCCTGTGGGCCCACCACTCGCAGGGATAGGCATTGGAGTCGGGTGCAATGTGAGCTGGGCAGGTAAAGGTGGGGTCCTAGGTGTGCTGACCCTTGGCATTGCAGACTAGCTCTCAAGATGGTGGAACGTCACCTCTCTGGTAGAGAAGGAACCGGAGCTGGTGCGGAAGGTGTAGTGGTTTCAATTAGATATACAGTAGTTGGGCTCATAGCGCCAGTTCTGGAACCAAACTCCTGGAGAGGTGTTGGACTCAAGCCTTTTTACGGAGTTCCCCATGATAAGAGGCGCCGGGCATGTGTGGGGATACTCATGAGCCCCCGGCTGCGTATGGCTGTGTTGGAGTTTTCCCCGAGGAACAAGATGGTCGCCTCTATGCGGCTGCGAGTAGAGGAAGTCTCTGACTGTTGACCGAACAGCAGTTTGGAGGACCCGCCTTCTTAGAGCCTCTGGGTGGCATTCTGGAAAGGGTGGCCGCTGGGAACTCTATCGATCTGCTGGGGGACTTCAACGCTCATGTGGGTAACGATGGAGAAACCTGGAGGGGGGTGATTGGGAGGAACAGCCTGTCTGATCTGGACCCAAGTGCTAATTTGTCGTTTGGACTTCTGTGCTAGTCATGGATTGGCCATAACAAACGGCGGCTCATACGTGTACTCGGTACCAGAACACCTCAAGCCAAAGTGCTATGATTGACTTTGTGGTCGTATCATCGTATTTCTTGGACACTTTGGTGTAGAGAGTTTCAGATATGTTAATGATAGTCTTCATGATATTCCCCATATTGTCACCTCAGTCTGTGATTGAGAGTATTGACAGTTTGTTCCATCTCCATTAAAGTGTTGCCATTATTTGGAGAACATCTGTTTTATCACAATATTTTTGTTCCTCAGAGAGTCACCGGCTGCATTCTGTCCAACGTCAACACGCCATCGACGACTCCTGTGATTGGTCAGCCACAGAACCAGACCCCACCCCCCATGTACCAGAACCACAGCAACATGAATCACAAGCCCACAGCCAGTGAGTCAACTTCCTCCATATTCATTACTTATTCCATCCATCAGTGAGGGTTAAAGGAGCAGTTATATGTAGCCTCAGATGATTATTTGTTGATGAAAGTGACTGGAGTCTAAACTTCCCTCTGGTTCTTTCTCTGCTCAGTCAAACTATGGGGGAAGGTCAGTGAGAGTTTTGGAAAGATTTGCTGTGTCCGCCCTCACATCGAACGCTTCACCTTCGTCGGTAAGTAGAAAAGTACAAATTCAGAAAGGAGTGAAACGAACTGCGATCATCAGCCAGTGAACCTGATAGCCTTGTTAACAAGCTGAGACTCAGAGGTCCTCTTCAACGTTAAAGGCCTTTAGTCCATCAGTTTTGGAAACCATCATACTAACCAGTTTTTGTTTGTAAAACCCCTCAACGTTTGAAGCTGCATGAATTGTTTTATTTGATCACTTGGCGGCAGCACAAAAACCTGTAAACACAAGAGTGTTTGCAACCAGCTGCCTACTTCTACATCCAGCAGACATGCATACGTAACATACATGAACAGTGTCAATAATTACTTGGAGTTCCTCAGGGTTCTATTCTGGGTCCTCCATATTCAAAATGTAGTTAAAGCCACAATATTCCTTTATTTGTTTTGTCCAATAGCACACAAGCTATAAACACAACATCTGACATGCTATCAGTTGAAGTAGCTGTGGCTCATGTTCATCAAATAGTTTCTTATCTCCACATCCAGCAGTTTCAACATTCATTCATTCATCAGGAGTCTTTGTGTTTGTGTCACATGACGAATGTCAGTCAACATTCTCTCTATTTTAGCTGTTTTTGGTCTCCACCACCTCCTGAGGGAAATATCTGTCTCTTTAGCTGCTAAATGCTCACCAGCTTGTCTCTAACTGAGTCTGTCTGCTGAGCTGGTAGTGAACACTGGCTTTTTACAGCTTTTATTATGAAACCATGTGAGTCTGAACCGGACAGGAAATGTGCAGCGAAACCAGAACAAGAAGCTAAAAGAAGCTAAAAAGCTCTGTCGAGCTGCAGAGATAGTGACCGTTCTCTGTGGGTTTCCTACGAGAAACCCTTTAACATTACACACAGTCAAACGATCCATTGATCCACAACATGACAATATTGATTAGTGCAGTTTAAACAAACGTTGCACCTCCGTCAGAGCAAATACTTGTAGTTGGTTTGCAGCACTCTTGCAGTGACACATTGAGACCTTCATCGTAAACACTGAATAAATATTAAACTCCTCTTGTGTTGTGTTTCGTTGTGTCAGATGAAAACGCTAACCTGGGGACCGCGATGAGATACGAGGAGATCGGTGAGTCGTCTCTTCAGCATCTGAAACCTGAACAGACTCCTGTGTCGCATCCTCTGGTTTTCCTTCCTGCTGTGTCTGAACTCCTTCTGGTTTGTTTGTATCCAGTAAACATGTTGTTTACTGAGGATGTGTCTCTTTCCTCCTGCCTGTTTGTCGTCTGTAGAGTTACGCATCTTGCTCCTGTGTGGCAGTGATCTCCTGGAGTCCTTCTGCATCCCTGGTCTGTGGAAGGACAGTGATGTAAGCACACGGTAGCCCCGCCCCCCACCCAACATGTAGCCCCGCCCCCTCGCTCTTTCCTTCGAAACGCTATCGTAATAACCTGACAGGTCATTTCGATGGTTGACAAAGGAAATACCTGCAAAAAGACAGCATTGGCATGCAGCGGTATTCTTCTCTCACACTGCTAACGAGCAGAACATCATGCTAATATGAATGCTAGCTGGTAGCAAGTGAGCATGAAGGAATTAGTAGTTGTCATTTTATGGGAATTATTTTGAATTCAAAGACAGAACTTTGTAATTTAAGATAATGATTTAACAGAAATATCATGCTGTTGTCATCCCCAACAAGATAAAACATTCAAAAGCAGTTTTTAGCTGATGCTAACACATCACACGTATACAGGCTATAAAGAACCAACCATCACTAAGTAGGAACAAGAAACCTTGATTCACCCCAAAGCTAAAGTTTGGGATCAGTTAATGTTTGAAGTTGTTAGTTAGTTAGTACTTTGGTTGTTGAGTGAATAAGAACCACTCTGGCTGTCACTTTTGTATGAACAACCAGAAGTGAAGCTTCACGTTCGGTCTGAACAAGCCTGAGACTTATTTTTTACGTCTTTGTGTGTTTTAGACTCGTCCAGTATTAAAGGAGAACGCTGCAGACAATAAACTTTGATGTAATCGCTCGGGGTTTGTCCACTGAAAGAGCTGCTTGTTGTTATTATAAGTGTCTGACTACATTATGGAGAGACGACCCGTTTCCTTCTGTTTGTTATTGTGTCATGAGACTTGTTGCTGGAAGGCGAGCTTGTGGAAGTGACGCCAGATTTCAGAACAAGACTTCTCAGAGCGAGACTCGAAAAACAAACAGAAATGGAAAGGTTTTGTTTCTCTATTCTCTCCATGATGGTGTCAGACTCCCATAATAACAACAACCGGCCCTTTTAGTGGAGGAGCATCGACTGTGAGGAGGACCAGCGCGTTTAGCTGCTGCCGTCTGCAGCCTTCTCCTTCAGTACTGGACCAGTTTTAAAACTACGTTGTCCTCAGTAGTCACTTAGAAAGAAGAACACGAGAGAAAAGGTTGAAACTTACAGAAGTTGCCCATTAAGGTGCAGTAGTTCAAATTGAAAGGTCCAAGTCACAAAAAGGTGTCTAAAGTTTTGTCTTGTAGAAACTTACAGGCTGATTTGTGTTCAGGAGGATGGAGTTTGTTAACAGCCGGGTCACTTCAGCAGAAGTTCACCTGTGAATCCTGCTGTGACCCTGATCCTGGAGAGTCCAATGAGCTGGATCGATGTGGTCTAACTGCTGCATAGCGTCGCCGCCTTGAGGACCGACTGAAGGTGGTTTTTGTCTCTGTGGTTTCAGATGGAGGTGATTGTGGGAGATTTCGGGATCGTGGTGGTTCCTCGTGACGGAGCCGACACGGAGAGGATCATGAATCACTCCTCCATTCTCCGCAAGTTCAAGGTGGACATCTCTGCTACACTCTGGTTCCATCCGACGGAGAACAATGTCCTCTTTCTCTTTGTTAATGTGATCTCTGTTCTCGTCTTCAGGACAACATCACCGTGGTGAAAGACGGGATGAGCCACCCGATGTCCATCGTCAGCTCCACCAAGAGCAGGTGATGACGGTTGTTACTGTGAGATTCATCACTGATGGACAGTTAGTACTCTACATGTGTGAATGTAGAACGTGTCTTCACCAACACATGTTCTTTAGATGTTCTTTAGTTCTTAGTAGTAGATGTTCTAACTAAACTCTGATCAAAGAGACAAAGATCCTCTGAACAACAGAAGAGAAGAAATCAGCTGGAAGCTTAGATTTAAATATAAACAACTTCCTGTTTCAGTGTCAAAAGAGTTTCACAATAAAAGCAGCCGAGAACAAGCTGGAGTTAACTTTATCAAAACTCTTCTTCAGACTTCACAGCAGAACCAGAAGGTGAGTGTAGATTAACAGATTATCAGATTAACAGATTAACAGATTAACAGATTAGTAGATTAGTAGATTAACAGATTATCAGATTAACAGATTAACAGATTAACAGATTAGTAGATTAACAGATTATCAGATTAACAGATTAACAGATTATCAGATCAACAGATTATCAGATTAACAGATTAACAGATTAGTAGATTAACAGATTATCGGATTAACGGATTAACAGATTATCAGATTATCAGATTATCAGATTAACATATTATCAGATTAACAGATTATCAGATTAACAGATTATCAGATTAACAGATTAACAGATTAGTAGATTAGTAGATTAACAGATTAACAGATTATCAGATTAACAGATTAGTAGATTAACAGATTAAC
>NW_022281073.1:8556-13903 GCF_004355925.1 Anarrhichthys ocellatus | reverse complement strand
TATGTATATATATATGTATATATATATGTATATATATATGTATATATGTATGGATACACAATGGATACACGCTCATAATAATGCCTCAAAGTGGTATTCAGGGTATGACTGAAATCTAAACAGGGACTCCATCTATCTTCATGTAGGTTCTGAAAGGTTCCAAGAAGGAAGTCCTGTCTTGTAAGCTACCTTTTAATCAACTCAGACTAGGGCTGGGCAGTATGACCAAAAATGCATATCACGGTATTTTGTAAGATTCTGGCGGTTTCACGGTATATCGCGGTATTTATTTTTCCGCATTAAAGCATTAATTAATTAACGCCGAAAAGAAACGGCCGGCCAGCGAGTGGTGAACAGCTGTTTGTGTCTTCCGTTCCGTCACTTCTTGTTTCCTTCATCTACATTCCCCTGGGTCCTAAGGCCCTCCATGTACAGCTTCTTATCACCCTCTATGTACCAACGTACATTTATAACAAATACCACACATATTACGGTAATCAGCGTTGCATATGTGTCCTAAATACCTTTTGTTGTTCAGTCTTTGTTCATCCTGCATCGCTCTGCTCTGTTCTTTAATGTAACGTTACTGGATCAACAGAGCCTCTCCCAGCTGTTAGCAGACTGTTGTTAGCGAGCTGTACCCAGCATGCAGTTCGGCGGTGAAATTTTATAAATGTACAATTATTACTAGTGTTACAAATTGTTTGTGTCACAAACTGTTGTGTCGTGGTGTTTGCCCTGTTAAAGAGCGTTAGTTGTGGTTATTAATTGTTGTTATAAAGTTATAACCATGACTAGGGTTCCCTCTCAATACACTTAAGATAACTAGCTCCGACCGTAGCGCTCCCAGCGGCGAAAAATATATTTTGCTGCCTGTTGAAGAGCGACAGAAGTTGTTTCGGCTATGCTGATGATGGTATATGAAAAATTCATATCATACGGGAAATTGAAACCGGTATACCGGTTGAACCGGTATACCGCCCAGCCGTAACTCAGACTCTCACCAGACTTTCAAATCGGGAGCTTTGACTGTGTTTCAACACCTCTAAATACTTTGAGATCTTTCAGATGCTATTTGAAATCTGTCCCCAAAATACAACAGGAGTTAGAAGGATTCCAGAACCAGACCAACCACCCAGGTCTTCCACCTGTTCAGGTCTGTGCAGGAAGAGTTGAAGTCCTCACATACTAAGTCTTTTAAACTTAACTGAAGTCTTTTGAATCTAAAGTAGTACTCAATCAGAGTCTTAACACACAGATGTTGTACTAATACTGTTGGAATCAGTGGGAGTTACTCTTTTTGGCATCTCTGATGTGTTCTTTAGAAGTTACCTGATAATCGTCATTGTTTTCTTCAGCATCACCACACTGTCCTAGAACATGTTTAGTTCAGCGTTCACACAGTGTTTCAATAAAAAGAGATTCACTGGGACTCACCCCCATTGGTGACTTCCTGAGAGGCGATGACAAATCCAAAACCTTCTCCCGCCTGCCTCCTTAGATCCACCTCCACCGTCTTTACTCCTCCTCTTCCGTCCTTGGCTATTGCTCCCAGTGCTCCTCCCCCAACGACTCCCCCTCTGATGGGGGGAGGCCCACCAGCGCTCTCCTCTACTCCCAGCAGATCACGTGGCTCTAAGGTCAGCGTCACGGGAACGGAGTCCAGGAAGCTGGTGCTCTGGATAAGGGCAGAGGCCGGGGGCCCATTTGGAGTCTGGGCAGGAGGGGCTCCTGGAAAAACAAGGAGTCAGACTGATGGAAACAGGAGGACAAGGAGGGACGAGGACTCGATCGGGGCAGTTACCTTGGTGGGTCCCTGGGGCTGGTAGGTGCCCCTCCTGGGGACTCTCCAGGACCAAACCAGCCTGATTGAGTGGGGAAACCCCCACTAAGGCACCCGTGGACTGGGAAGGCAAGTCGGCTGAAGTTGGGGTGTGGGAGGAAGAGGGCGTGGCCAGGCCGTGTGGGGAGGGGAGGGGCTTGTAGAGGTTGGGGGTGACGACTGGGGAAGACACGGGACCTGTCGGAGGGACAAAGGTATTCATTGTGATCGTCGGTTCACCTGTAACGCGACTCAAGCTTTTATTGGTTCACACTTCACGTACCTCCTCTGTAGACCAGGAGTACCACCTCTCCCTGTTTGGTGTGTTCTTGCAGGACTCTCTGGACCTGAGGACAGAAATTTACCAATGGTTATGTACGGAAACTTATATGCAGAGGTACCCCCCAACGCTAAAACCTGTTCCAGAAGATTTTTCCATCCTGGGATAAGAGTGAGGCGTCTCCAGAAACCAACTCAGGAACAGATGTCTCCTGGCGTCTTATCTTTTAACACCAGACGCCTGATAAACGAGCCATAGAACATCCTGGCATCACCCTCCAAGACCCAGGGAGGTTTAGAGAGGTTCAACTTGTCACCAAACTTCAGCATCTCTTTAAGAGAAGGACCCAAAACACCAGGACTACAACGTCCACTGGAGGACCACAGACCAGGAGACACAGTCTCTGAAAGACTAAATGGATGCTGTTGTCACGGAGAACCAGGGAGGAAGCCGGATGGAGGAGTAGGCCCAACCTCAGATCTGGTTGAACCACTAGTATCTCCTTGTTTGTCTGAAACCTACTGAGGCCTTTGGAGTGACTTCATGGCGACAGTCTGTGAGTCTCTGGACAGCCAATGAGAGTGGAGTATGGTGAGACTATGTTGACCTTTTACCTGAGAGAAGCTGAGGCTCTGCACGTCTGCTCCGTTGATCTTCACTATTGCGTCCCCCGTCTGCAGTGAGGGGCAGTGCCTTCGATCCCAGACCCGCCTCACCACCGCCAGCTGACCTCCTTGACCCGCCGCCATTACGCTGAACCCCAGTCCGCCGCTCTCACTGCGCCTGAGGGCCACCGGTACGAGCTCTCCAGAGGGAGCTGACCCGGGCGACCCCGCTGCCCCGAGGGGGAGCACCAGCCCTGGGTTCCCTCTGGAGCCTGGGGAGGGTGTTTGGTGATTGGCTGGACAGCCATTAAAGCCGCAGGATGGCACGTCTCTGGGCGGGGTCAGGGCGAGGGAAGTCTGGGGCATCGGTGGGCACTGCACAGGAGCACTGGGAGAGGAGGAGGAGGTGGGTTTGTTAGCGGCGGTGGGGCTGGTGGAGTTTTGCAGGAGGCCCGTCTCTGGCTGAGAGAGGGGCAGTTTGGACAGAGCGTGGGATGATGAGGAGCTGATGGGGAGCGTGGAGGAGGAGGGGATGGGGAGCGTCGACGTAGACAGGTCACTCTCTGAAGACCTGGAGCTCTGATGTTGGAGGAGGGAGGAAGACGAGAAGGCGGGGAGGGTGCTGCTGTTGTAGCGAATCAGAGAAGACCTGCGAGGGGGGGAGAAGAAAACCGATGTTTTATACAAATGAAATGTTGATTTCAAGAGCATCACAAACACTTATGTCAATTACTACTGATGCTACTGTTGATGCCTTGGTTCCACACCTGGACATAACCTCTCCTGACAAAGCTCCATCTCACCTGCGTGTTCCAGCGTTCGACAGGCCGCCGTCAGAGTCACTGTGGTGGATGGCTGCTGTCCTCTCCGGGGGTGGTGGTGGACCCGATGGGGGGTCAGAAGAGGAAGTGGGCGTCAGCGGGCCCGTCAGCCCGTTCATCATTGGCTGAGCAGCGTAGCAGGGCGGGGTTTGCCTCGACCCTAGATTTCAGAGTTATTACTTATTAGATATGTGATGGATTATATTGGATTTTTTTCTTGTGTTGTCGAATGATCGATATTAGTGACCATGTTTCTGACCTGGTGTGCTGCCATTGGCGTCCAGCGTTCGACTATATGTGAGGTGTGTCGGCCCGCGGTTCAGGTCGTGGGGGTCAGGCGGCTCACTGGGAGTCTGTGGCTGTTGAAGAGGTTCGGAAGTCAGATACAAGGTTGGCGATTAACACAGGGTCACTGTTGTAGAAGTCACGACATATACCGCACCGGCTCCAGACTCTGTTTGGGACATCCATCCGGGTTGTAGAGCATCGGGTATCCTCTTCTCAGCACCACGTCCACACTCTGACCCATCGACACCGACTTCAGCATCTCCACCACCTCTTTGTGAGAGCGACCCAGCACACAGCTGTCGTTGATGTGGACCAGGATGTCCGCTGGAGGGACCACAGACCAGGAAGACACAGTCAGTCTACTGCTTATTGGGTCTTAATCTGACCCACGAGAGAGTGAGATAGACCCGTAATGTGGTGTCGGACCAGACTTTGCTGATGCTAAACTACGTTCCAAACCCTGACAAACTTCACAATGTGGTCTTTACTCCATCAGGTCCCTGACAGTGTATCTGTAGGTTTTAGGTGTTTCCTAAAGCTGCAGGATGTGAAGACGTTTGTTCTGCAGCTTCTAAAATAATAAGTTAAATAAGTGACTTTATTCATGTGGACAAAATCCGTTTTTCTCTGCAGCTGAACAGCATTTAGTGTTCAGGAGTTTTCTGCTGCCTGTTGAAACTCTCTGCTCTCATTCCGTGTGTGTGTATGTGTGTGTGTGTGTGTGTGTTACATTCCTGACTATTTATCCTCAGTGCACGTGAGCAGGTCTGACAGTGTGGGAGAGAAAGGAGACTGTGTGTCGGACAGGTTAAAGAGTGTGTGTGTGCATGTGTGCATTAGTTGTGTAGATCATGAGATTGTGTCGTTGGTTCTCAGCTCTTTATTTTTCTCAGACAGCACCATAATCCTCCAGAGAGGGAGGAGTGTGTTTAAACCTCCATCTCTATTAGTTCACACCTGGCTGGACCCACCTGTCAATCACAGGTGTCATTAATCACCCTCGTTAATGTTATTAGTTCCACCTGTATTGTCAGGTAGACATGGCCTCTGATTCAAACAATAAAGAAATGAAGTGCTGTGATGATGGAACACAAACGTGGAGAAAGTTTAGACGAGGAACAAAAGTAAAACTTATCTTTGTGTTCTTAGGGCCCGAGCACCAACGGAGTCAGAGCGGAGGACCTATTGTTCTTCTAATGTTTATTATCGTACCTGTTTCGTCACAAAAAGGAGGTGCTTGGGATACTGGAAAACTTTTGAAATTTTGCACGCAAGCCAGAATTTGCGAAAATTGCAGTGTGATTGGGGTGTCCAGCTGCGGTATGAAATATTGGCTCGATAGCGCCCCCTATTGAGTAGCCCCAACATTGTGTTTCACCTAGCTGTATGAAATTTGGTAGGTATGTGGATCGTGATGAGACGCACAAAACAATTTTCACTAAACCAAACAGGAAGTCGGACATTTTGACTTTTATGACATTTTTGGACCGTTTCAAGGCGTCATACTTTAACGAACTCCTCCCAGAGATTT
>NW_022281073.1:626-8546 GCF_004355925.1 Anarrhichthys ocellatus | reverse complement strand
TCAGGTTAAACGTTACAATGAATGCTTCACACTACAATCTAAAGTTATAGAAATGCATGGCCGCGTCACCCAGAGAGATGCCAGGACCCTCGACGTGCGTGAAGTTGCGAGGGCCGATCAATGCTGCTCGCAGCTTTAATTAGAATTATTATTTCTCAATAGAAACACCTGAGCAGGTGAATCAGTACCTGTGTTTAGAGCTGGTGGTCCTCCAGGTGTGACACTGTACACCTGCAGGAACTCTCTGGGTCGACTGCCTCCCACGATGTTGAAGCCGAAGCCTCGAGGGCCTTTGGAGAGCCGGGTGTGGATGGAGTAACCCTTCAGCTGAGCGGGCTGCTCCGTGAACTCTGGGACTGAGACACAGACACGGATATCCTGAAGCACTAGATCCTACATTTCCCATAATGCAGCTGCTCCGAGTCCTACATTAGAGGCTGGTAAACAGCCACGTCCTTTAAACACACCTCCAACATTAAGAGCTTTTACTTCAGCTGAAGAGCCACCTGGTTATCCACTTTAGACACATTTATATTTCTGTTTGTAAAATCTAAACCTGTAAAGTACCTAGAAACTAAAACTGTTCAGTTCATGTCGTGGAACAGAAGTATAAGAATACAATTCAAATACTCAAGTAAATGACTTTAAAATGATACGTCAGGACAGTATTTGAGTGATGTACTTCTTTATATTCCTCCAGTGTTTTAGAAAAACTGATTACATCAAGAGGAAGATTCTACTGAAAGTGAATAATAATAATAATAATAATGATGATATTAACAATGTTTATTATTAGTATTACATGATGAATGTATTATAGTAGAATAAAGTAGAAGCTAACAGGATGTTAAATTGTGAGTCTTTGTTGCCTCCTGCTGGCAGAGAATGTCAAAATAAAATGTTTAGTTTTCTCATTCAGAGCTCAAACAATATTTAAAGAATGAACACACTAAAATAAAGTAAACGAGACATAAAATAATCCAATTCAAAGACATTTGAGAAACAAAAATCTAAAGAAATAAAGACGCTTAATATAAAAAAAGACTTAAATTAATACAATGAAACAAATCAAAATAAATAAGTACAAATAGAAAATACTGAGTTCAAGTTATCTAAACAAACCAATAACAGTTAACTATGAAGCAGACAGAGCTGACCGATAATCAATTAATCAATTAAACTCACGTTCTGTAGACGGACTCGTCTCTTTGCTCTGAGTTCGAGGATCCAGCCAGCTGGTCGTCTTTGATTTATGACTGAAAGAGTGACATCATCATCATCACCATCATCACCATCCTTATCATCATTACATTACATTACATTACGGGAGACATTTTGGGGTTAAGTGTCTTGCTCAAGGACACATCGACATGCAACTAGCGGAGCCGGAGCCGGGGATCAAACCGCCGATCCCCGGCCACAGTCACCCACGTCATCATCATGACCATCATCATCATCATCCTCATCATAGCCACTGTAGGAAATTTGGGTTTAGAACTGTGCTTTAAGAAATTATAATAGAAGTCTTTAATGATTCATAATTAGAAGATTCATAATTGTAGGAGTGTTTTAGAATTTGTAGTTAGAAGTATATCTTAGTAGAATTTGTAGCACCTTTAGATTATGCTTGTAAAACTTGTGAAGTTTTTGCCAAAAGTTGCAAATCCTTATCTTTATATAGAATGTTTATCATAGAAGTGTTAAGCCATAAAAGACAGTCATTGAATGTATTAAACTGTTTAAGAGTAGCGAAGGGAAAGACAGGGATTTATAGACAGGCAATTTCAGCGGACGCAGAAGGAGCATCGCCGAACCAGGGGTCCTAGGTGGCTGAGAGAGGAGGAGGAGCCAGCTGGAGTTAGCCAATAGGAACTAAAATGGACAAGAGGGGAGGGGATTTCAAATTGTGAACAGGAAGTGCTGGGAAATAATTCATTCTCTTTCCTCTGGTCTCAACGTGAGGGCAATGTGCTTCCAGGCTGGGATGAGGGTAAAGATGCTTCTCTGCGCAGAGAATATATATCTATAGATACTGTAATTAATGTGTTTCACTCTGTAATTGTATTAGATTCAGTAGGATTAAATGCTTTTTGATTGTAGACCAGTTTATGGTAGATTTTATTATCGCAGCGACTCTACTGTAGAACAGCAGTGGAGCGGAAATCAGAGGCCTTCTCTCTGTGGGGTAGAATTCAAGCCTCCACACCACCATCATCCTCATCATCATGACCATCATCATCATCCTCATCATCACCATCCTCATCATGACCCTCATCCTCATCATCATGACCCTCATCCTCACCATCATCATCATCATCATGATCATCATCATCATGACCATCATCATCCTCATCATCCTCATCATCATGACCCTCATCCTCATCATCATGACCCTCATCCTCACCATCATCATCATCATGATCATCATCATCATCATCCTCATCATCACCATCCTCATCATCATCATCACCATCCTCATCATCATGACCCTCATCCTCATCATCATCATCCTCACCATCACCATCCTCATCATCATCATGACCATCATCATCATCATCCTCATCATCATCATCACCATCCTCATGACCCTCATCCTCATCCTCACCATCATCCTCATCATCATGACCCTCATCCTCATCATCACCCTCATCCTCACCATCACCATCCTTATCATCATCATGACCATCATCATCATCATCATCATCATGACCCTCATCCTCATCATCATGACCCTCATCCTCACCATCACCATCCTCATCATCATCATGACCATCATCCTCATCATCACCATCGTCATCATCATCACCATCCTCATCATCATGACCCTCATCATCATCACCCTCATCATCATCACCCTCATCCTCACCATCACCATCCTCATCACCATCCTCATCACCATCCTCATCCTCATGACCCTCATCCTCACCATCACCATCCTCATCATCATGATCATGACCATCATCATCATCCTCATCATCATGACCATCATCATCATCATCATCATGACAATCATCATCATCCTCATCACCATCCTCATCATCATCATCCTCATCCTCATGACTCTCATCCTCACCATCCTCATCCTCATCACCATCCTCATGACCCTCATCCTCATCATGACCCTCATCCTCATCATCACCATCATCATGACCATCCTCATGACCATCATCACCATCCTCACCCTCATCACCATGACCCTCATCCTCATGACCATCATCCTCATCCTCATGACCATCCTCCTCATCCTCATCATGACCATCATCCTGATCATCCTCATCATCATGACCATCATCATCCTCATCTTTCGTATCAACCAGACTGATTCATCTCATTATTGATGTTTTTAATCATCGTAACTCACTTGATGTAGTACGGCTCTCCTGAATCACTGAACGCCAGCTCCCAGTTCTCAGGCAGAGGACCTCTTCTTCTCCCTACTCCTCTTCCTCTTCCTACTCCTCCGTTTTCCGTTCCCTCTCGACCCCCCACCGCCGACTCCCACGATTGGCTGAGAGGCAGGATGGTGGGCGGGAGTCCAGCCGAACCTGCTATGACAGTGTGTGAGTCTTTAATGAACCAACACACACACACACACACACACACACAGCGCTCCTGATTCATGACTACAAAGCTGATCAGCTTCAGTTATTGATCTGATGTGTAACCCTTCATTTAATGTTACTGAACATCTCTGATCTGTCTGACTCCTCCCACCTGACCCCTCCTACCTAAGTCCTCCTCACTGACTCCTCCTTTTACCTATATCCTCCTCATTGTTGTCTCCTCCTCCTCCTCTCCTCCTACCTGACTCCTTTTTCCTGTTGTCTCCTTCTCTTATCTACCTGACTCCTCCTCCTCCCTGACTCCTCCTACCTGTCTCCTCCTCACTGTTGTCTCCTTCCTCCACAGCTTTCTCCAGGTTACTCAGAGATTTGCTCCTGGTCCTAAAGTTCCTCAGCAGGTTCCGGTGCTCCTGGTATGTGATTGGTGGACTCTCTGGACCGATGTGGACTGGGCGGGGCGTCCCGTAGTAGTTCCCTGTGATTGGAAGGCGACAAAAGGGAACAAATATATATTTGAGATTGTGACATTTTTAACACTGTAAATTATAAACGATAATATAGTAGATCATAAATAATGCACATTAATATGATCGGTAATCAGAGAGGAGGAAGTGATCAATGACACATGATTTAAATTAAAATAACGATAAAGAAAGAAAAATTAAACCAGAAAGAGAAACTAAAATAAATTAAAACCGCAACAGGAGACAAATAAACGATTCATAAAAGATAAATATAATTATAAATCATTATTGTGAAAGAGGGTTTTGAACTGTCAAAGTAAAATGAGATCATAAATCAGGATAATATTCAGTTTGAGATTAAACAGACCAGACGGATCGTAGCATTTATTTTCGTCCATTTCCTGTTTTATTTTGAAAGGTACTGTCCTCATGTGTTTACTTCCTGTCTTTTTGTTTTTTATTCATAATAATCTTTAAACTTTATCTCCAGATGACATCGTACTCATTCTTCTCCTAACTGGTTTCACTTTGTTCTCTTTTCATGAGTGAACTCAGTTTCTATTTAAATCTCATTAATCCTTCAGATTAACAGAAGTGGGACGCAGCAGGTCGCTGGATTAAACCACTAAAGTCTCTTTTCCTCCCAAATACCGTTCATCACATTCAGACTTCATCATAAACATACAGGTGACAGGTGACAGGTGAGCTGCTGTCAAAAGCTCAGTTTGTACTTTAAAATTATTAAAAAACCTGATTTTACAGAGTAAAAAGTACATGAAGTCTTTGTAAAAACATACTCATATGTATATAACATACATCATACAGTGATGATGTAACTTTACACTCTGTAAACTTGCTGACATCATCATGTGACCGTGGGGGTCTTAAACGGCCGGTACACGTGGGTGCGTTGGATTGTCGTACCTTTGAACTTGCCGCTCTCCAGCAGAGCTCCGGACTCCTCCAGAGAGAAGAACTCCTCGATGGACACAAAGTTGTAGTCCACACCTGAGATCTCCCCGTCCCGAGGCTGCCTGGTCGTACCTGTAGGGGGGGGACGGACATAGTGATGTCATCAGAGAGGGGCGGAGCCAGGAAGTGGACTCAGAGAGGTGATCAGTCTGAATGTAAATACATGTCTGTAAAGAGAAGAGCTCCCACTCTTAGGGACTAAAACGTATACACTCTATGTACTACACACACACACACACACAGTAATCATTAACAGACAGAAACCTGCAGCTGCTTCAGGCTGAACTTTGAACATTAATTTAAAGAAACAAACCAACATGTCATCCTCACAGTAGACCGGGTATAAAAATATAGGTAGAGAAACTTTTAGTTAACAGACTGTGTGCGTGTATGTGTCTGTGTGTGTGTGTGTGTACACAGGTGTGTGTGTGTGTGTGTGTCTTACAGGGAACAGCTCTCAGGTACAGGTTCTCTCTGATGAGCTGCTGCAGCTGACTGTCCATGGAGCCCGGAGTGAAACACTTACTGAGGTACAACCTGAGGTCCTTACAGAGGGACGAGCCTGAGGGACAGAGGACACGATGTCATAGTGATGTCACTACAGAGGGACGAGCCTGAGGGACAGAGGACACGATGTCATAGTGATGTTAAGGTGTGCTCTCACCTGGTGACACAGTCTTGATTCTGATTGGATGAGGACAGGAGTTGAGGACTCCTCTGACATCCCCGAGGGTCATCCCTAACACTGGTGTCCCCCCGATCTCTAGGATGATGTCGCCCACAGTGGCCCCGCCCCCGTGGGCCGCAGTGACGAATGGGAACTCACCGTAGTCGGCCCCGCCCCCGATGGCCAGCCCCAGCTCTCCGGAGCCACCGCCCAGCGGGACGAAGCTCTCCTGTACCTGGATACGGACGAAGAGGAAGAAGAGTGACAAAGAGGACATAGAGGAGAAAGAGGACAAAGAAGATAAAGAGGACGAAGAGGACAGGAGGTCACAGTCAGGTGACCTCCTGTCCTCTTCGTCCTCTGTTTTCTCTCTCGGTGTTAAAACATGAATCGTTACCTTCGAGCGCCAGTGCAGCTTCTTCACCGTCGCTTTAGACATGGCGGCCGAGCTGCAGACAGGAAGAGACAAAGTTACTGAGCATGTTCCATAGCACACCTGGTTTCACCTTCAGACACCCTTAAACACCTGTCACACCTTCAGACACCTCCAGACACCTTTAAACACCTGTTCACACCTCCAGCCACCCTTAAACACCTGTTCACGCCTTCAGACACCCTTAAACACCTGTTCACGCCTCCTGACACCCTTAAACACCTGTTCACGCCTTCAGACACCCTTAAACACCTGTTCACACCTTCAGACACCCTTAAACACCCGTTCACACATTCAGACACCCTTAAACACCTGTGCACACCTTCAGACACCTCCAGACACCCTTAAACACCTGTTCACACCTCCAGACACCCGTTCACACCTTCAGACACCCTTAAACACCTGTGCACACCTCCAGACACCCTTAAACACCTGTTCACACCTTCAGACACCCTTAAACACCTGTTCACATCTTCAGACACCCTTAAACACCTTCAGACACCCTTAAACACCTGTTCACACCTTCAGACACCCTTAAACACCTCCAGACACCCTTAAACACCTGTTCACACCTTCAGACACCCTTAAACACCTGTGCACACCTTCAGACACCCTTAAACACCTGTTCACACCTCCAGACACCCTTAAACACCTGTTCACACCTTCAGACACCCTTAAACACCTTCAGACACCCTTAAACACCTGTTCACACCTTTATTACTACTTACCACTTTTAAACTCTGTTCTTCTCATTGGTCAACACTTCCACGTTTAAAAGTACCTTCCAGCCCACCTAATTAGGACCCTTCTTTGACTCCTCACTACCAGCTAGAGAGCATCATTACCTCCTTGCTTCCTCACCACCGAACAAGGACATTTATATCCCTCCTTGGTTCCTTAACTAGGAGGCTTCCTCACCCCCTAACAAGGATGCTTTTTGTACCTCCTTGCTTCCTTACCTCCTAACAAGGACATTTACATCCCTTATTGCTTACTCACCACCGAACGAGGACATCTAGTTTTCTTCTTCCTTCCTCACTACAAAGCTTCCTCACCCACTGACAAGGATCCTTCTCTACCTCCTTTTCTCTCAATTTACCTGAAGTGAATCAGCTCTTCACAAACAGATGTGTTTTTATTCTGTGTTTTAATTGGTCTCCGTAGGAACACGTAGAGATGAACCGTTCTGTGTTTAGGATCAGATCCTCCATCAACTCATCTACTCTGTCGCACACTACGGCAGATGGTGGCCGACCGCAGGGAGCCACACACACACACACACACACACACACACACTACACACACACACACACACACTACACACACACACAATGCTAGATGCCGTACGTTAAATATGGATGAGCATATGTGGAGGTGGGAGTCAGAGAAGAAACAACAAACGTCCCCAAGCAGCGATTCAAACAATCTGAGGCTTTTAACGTGATAATTAACTGAGGAAACACGGAAGTAAAGAAGCTTCCCGAGGAAACACGGAAGTAAAGAAGCTTCCCGAGGAAACATGGAAGTAAGTTATTATTATTATTATTATGATGCAGTTATTATGCTCCCTAATTATGAAATAAGGAGGAAAGGAGGTAAGTAAACAAGGAGGTAAAGAAGCCCCCTACAGCCACGAGGAGTGTGTGTCGTACCTGTGTGTGTGTCTCACGTACCTGTGTGTGTGTCGTACCTGTGTGTGTGTGTGTGCGTGCGTGTCGTACCTGTGTGTGCGTGCGTGTCGTACCTGTGTGTGTGCGTGCGTGTCGTACCTGTGTCTGTGCGTGCGTGTCGTACCTGTGTGTGTGCGTGCGTGTCGTACCT
>NW_022281073.1:0-526 GCF_004355925.1 Anarrhichthys ocellatus | reverse complement strand
TGTGTGTGCGCGCGTGTCGTACCTGTGTGTGTGCGCGCGTGTCGTACCTGTGTGTGTGCGTGCGTGTGTGTGTGTGCGTGCGTGTCGTACCTGTGTGTGCGTGCGTGTCGTACCTGTGTGTGTGCGTGCGTGTCGTACCTGTGTGTGCGTGCGTGTCGTACCTGTGTCTGTGCGTGCGTGTCGTACCTGTGTGTGCGTGTCGTACCTGTGTGTGCGTGTCGTACCTGTCTTCAGCTCTCATGTCTCAGTGTTTCTGCTGATTTCTGTCTCTCTTCATGTTTCCCTCCCCCCGCTCTCTGATTGGTCAGGTCAGAGTCCACCGTGTGATGTCATCAGTGTGTTGAAGGAGTGTCTTTGAAGGAATCTCACTGAATGTGTTTGTCTATGGAAACATGTGACCTTCAGAGGAGCCACTATTGCTGACTGTGATTGGCTCTCACGCTCCTGTCAATCATCTATGGCTGTGACTTATTACACATACAGCCAATCAGCAGCAGATCAGTGGCCCAGTACACAATACCAGTAC
>NW_022281072.1:0-13639 GCF_004355925.1 Anarrhichthys ocellatus | reverse complement strand
CTCTCTCTCCCTCTCTCTCTCTCTCTCTCTCTCAGAATCAGAATCAGCTTTATTGGCCATGTATGTGTACACAAATTTACAATAAACAACAAAAAATATATATAAAGAATATAAAAGGGCAGCAAAACAAAGTAGAACAGATGTATACAATATAAGTATAAATATATATCCAAAAGAAAAAGTGTGTATATATATATATACATATATATATATATACACACACACACGTGAACATAAACCTATAAACCTCTCTCTCCCTCCCTACCTCCAGCGGCCATTTTGGATGACCAGTCGGCGTGCGGTCGAGGTGAGCGTCTGGCGCTGGCTCTGGCGAGGGAGAACATCAACAGCCTGATGGAGGGCTCCTCCCGGGCGAGGGTGGAGGTGGACGTCTACGAGCTGCTGAAGGACTCCCACTACGACACCACTGACACCAGTAAGTCCTCTTCCTCTTCCTCTTCCTCTTCCTCTTCCTCTTCCTCTTCCTCTTCCTCTCCCTCTTCCTCTCCCTCCCCCACCTGAAGCTGTGGCAGTAGGTTTTTCTTCCAGCTGCAGCTGCTCTTTTCACACTGACATTTCCAAGTGAAGGTAAAGCGCAGCAAGCGTTGTGTGTGAGAGGAGGCAGACCTTTGTTTAACAGGACAGGTGAAGAGGGCAGCAGGTGCTAATGATGCTCAGTGAACCTGCACCTTAAACACCACACACACCGTGTGTTCACTGTGAAGAGTTAGAGGTGCTTAAACATTCCTCACAGCAGTGATCTTAATAGTAACACCGCTTTGTATGAATACGTCCGTATTATCTGTAGATGGTGCTGGAATGAACTAAGAAAGATTAACCTCACCGACATGCCTTAAACTGGCCTCACACTGAACCGATTACTAAATAGGTGTTTCTGCCTTGTTCGATAATAAGTTCTACCGTAATATTCTTTTAATCAATCTACTAAATCAATACATTTAAACTGTATTTTAGTTTAGAACCTTTCATGCATTAAACGATTCAAAGTGCTTCACTGATGACTGAAGAGCTGAAGATTAGAACGAGTGACCCGTGAAAACAATTCAGCAATTTATCAAAGTGACTATTGGAGACCAATGCATGAATGAATGAAAATGCCATTGAACAGAATTAAAAGCTATAACAACAGTAATAGAACTAAAACTGTCATAAGAACTAGATTCATAAATAGATTTAAACTACACCATTCTAAAACAATAAACCCTAAATGGACCACTGGTGTTGTGAGTCGTGTCACAGTGAGCATGTTGAGCATGTTGGGAGCTCTCAGACAGACGAAGGTGTTTCACACAGTCAGAGTGAGCACGAGGTCATCGTGACCGGAGAGCGCTCAGCGTTCTGCACCATCAGCTGCTCTGGATGTTTATTGATTAGGAACTGCCGGCGGCGCAGAAAAAAAGAGACTTCCCGATGGAGAGGCAGTTAATGTTTTCTGTCAGAGCAGAGCAAGACACACACACACAGACACACACACACACACACACACACACACTATCCAGCACAGATTGAGAGGAAGTTGGCACAATACGTACAGTACAGACATTGTTTTACGTGCATTTCCAGAATGAAAACATCCACATTGATCCGTTGGTACAGAAACGAATTACGTTTTTTTTTTTTTAATCTGTTTTAAACACCTGACTATTGTTGTTTGTGCTGTTTGTGTTTGTTCATTGTGAAGCAGCTCATATGACCTCGACGCCGTTCTGTTTAGTTCTCTACATGCTGAGTGTGATTCTTTTGTTAGTTTGCGTGTTTCTTTCAGAGACTAAGAGAAGCTGAGATAATCATCTCCTCCTCACGTAATACAACTAACTGTTGTCAGTGTCCTCTGATGACTCTCTCAATCCATCATCATTCATATCAAACTGTACACAAATAAACAACGCTACAGTAGATCACGTCTTACTTCTGATTGGCTGAGTTTGTTTGAGGTGGTATGCAGACTAGAAGTAAAGAAAACAACTCTTTTCTATCCAACGTTCTCCATGAACACAAATATATGAAATTCACTTCAAAGCGCCTTCAGTCAATATTTTTATATTATATGAAATACTATAAATATTAAATATGGGAAAGGTGTCTGTGGTTGTGTAGCTCCTCCCGGTCCGGCCCTCACCGTCTCTCTTCAGCAGAGACCAGCTGGTGAACACAGTGCAGCGTTTAGCAGCTAGAGATACAGATGTTTCCCTCAGGAGGAGGTGGAGACCCAAACGGAGCTAAAAGAGAGAAAGTACTGGACTTCCATTCATCAGGTGACACGGACATGAACCATTACCTTATTCTGTGACTGATGGGTGTGACAATGAGCAGCTGTTTGCTGATGTGTTCAGTGTCTTGTTCCAGTTGCACCAGAGAGGCAAAACAAATAAATCTGTTCATGCAGCTTTAACTTCTGATTCCTTTTTTTTTGTTGCTATTTTCTCTCTCAGTGTGTCAGATCCTGCCCAAGGGCGTGGTCTCAGTGATTGGCCCCGCCTCCAGCCCCGCCTCTGGGTCCACCATCAGTCACATCTGTGGGGAGAAAGAGGTGAGTCACATCTGGCTCCACACTATGACACCTCGGATGTTAAAATCCATCTTTAACTTGTGCTCAGGCACTTTGCTTCTTGAGGGAATCAACATGAGTCCATCTCCATCTTCTGCTAAGCCTCTAAGCGTCCGGATATCCTCTCCTTTAGCCCGACAGGTCTGCTATTATTGGATTCTCTGCTTGGATTTAAAAATATAAGCTCTGCATATCAGAATGAAGCCCGGCCGAGCTAATTACAGTTCACCGTTTAAACCTCTGCAGGCCTGAGCTCAGGTTTAATCATTAAACTGAAGCTCTGATATTCACTTCGAAGGCTCTCAGACTCTTTAACGTACAACGACATGTTCGTTGTGAACGTCATCTGCATTCAGCACCCAACAGTTCCTGGGCCATCAGAGGGTGCGACCACCAGGGCTGGGTATCAAACTCTGTACTTCTGATGGCATTGATCCAATTACCACACAGACGTATCGTCATACAACGCTTTGAATGATAAAATACTGCGTTATGTTTAGTAATAACGCTAACTAGGATCATGGTTCGGGTTAAAAATAACTACGAACGTGACGTTTCACACGGTGCACAAACGTAAAAGCTTATAAAAGAGACAAGTGACAGCTGATAACTTAACAGCATAATTCAGTAACAAGACGAGTACATTCTTTATTTAAATAGTCTAATAAATATTTTATGTTTATGAAATAATCTAGTTTTTATTAATCAGAGAAATAGATTTATTGATGTCTGTCGGGATGTTAAAGGAATTTCATAAAAATACCAAATAACAAAAAAAAAAATTTTTTTGGGGAACCTCGCTTTGGTCTGAGCACATTCATGCTCCCCAGATGATGAACCCTTTTCCTTTGGTCACTTTTCCTCTTTTCACATAAAATGCTAAAATTGCTACATTTCTCTTCTTTCTCCCTTTTTCCATAACTGGTGAGACATGTTTCCTCTGAGCGGAGGTGAACACACACTCTCTCATGGAAACACTTTTTTCTAATATCTCTGACGATCTGGGCTTTGCTCCCTCTTCAGATATTCTTTTTGAAAGTGAACAAAGACTCGATTATCAGCGAGCGTCAGACTCTGATTAAAGCTTCCATTTCTGTTATCTGAACTTCCTTTAAAGCCTGTAAGGTTTGATGGTTTCCTCCTCTTTCTCCTTTTCAATCTTTTACTTCTTTCTTCTTGTTTCCTTTGCACTTTTCATTTAATTTCCTTGTCTGACTTTTGTCCCATTCTTTCCATTTGTCCTCCAATTTCCTTTTCCTTTCTCTCCTTTCCTTTATTTTATTGTACTTTTCTTTTCTATCTTGCTTTCTTATCCATTGGAGCTCCAACGAGACGATTGGCCTGAAGGAAACCCTCAAGTTGACGTTTCCTTTCCTTTTTCCTGTAGTTCTTCTTCTAACTCCTCTTCCTCCCCCTCCCCCGTGCCCTCAGATCCCTCACGTGAAGATCGGTCCGGAGGAAACCCCGAAGCTGCCGTACCTTCGCTTCGCCTCGGTGACTCTTTACCCGAGCAACGAGGACCTGAGCCTGGCCGTCGGGTCCATCCTGCGCTCCTTCGGCTACCCGACGGCCAGCCTCGTGTGTGCCAAAGCAGAGTGTGAGTCTTTAAGTAAAGTGTGTGTGTTGTTGTGTAGAAGTCTATGAGAAAATGACTCTACTTCTCTCTTGATCTATTACCTCAGTAAACATTGTAAACATGAGTTTATGGTCTCAATCTCTAGTTTCAAGTCTTCTTCAATACAGCATGATGTTCATTTAGTACATTATGGTCCATTTAGAGTCACACAGACCATAAAGCAGGGGATGCTTTAGGGCGGGGCTACACGGTGATTGACAGGTCTCTACCAGAGACATATACGGCGTCTCTACGTCACTCCTCCTCAGTCCAGATATGGTCACTTCCTGTTCAGTGGTTGCAAAAAAACAAAGATGGCGATGGCCAAAATGCCGAACTCGAGACTTCAAAACATCCACAAACCAACGAGAGACGTCATGACTACGTCCACCTCCTATGTACATCTGTGGTTACCAGAGAGTTGAAATTTATAAATAATAGTTTATCTAGAGAGAGAATTTAACTTAAGTTAAATCTGTTTTACTGCTAGCTAGTTGCTACTAGCTAGTCATCGCCAAATTGGTGGTTCTTGACTTAATTTATTATAATTTTTTACATTGGCGTTATTTGCACATTGTGGTCACTATTAAGAAATCCAAATGGTTAAATTCACTGGGACCTGAGTACAGTTTGTGTGATTTCTTGATTTATTCAGATGTTCGTGCCCTTCTATTTGGTCTGTTTCCCGAATTGGATCTCCTCACATGTCAAAGTTGATCTCACTAATCACAGCAGGTCGTTTAGTTGTGACCTTTCCTTTCCTCTTCTCCATCTTTTGATTCCTTCCTCTACTTTCCCACTTTCTCTTTTCTCCTCCACTTTTCCTCCATCGGTCTCTGTCCTGGTTTCCCCACCCGGCAGGGACGCCCCGGCTCACCGCTTCAACGCTCCTCAGTCTTTAGCCGTACCCTGGCCTTGTTAAGGCCGGTGTTTAACGGGGACAGAGTTATTGCTGTGATTGCTGCTGATAGCTATTTAAACCCAGCAGCGTCCTGACCCACGCTTTATGGCGGCTATTAGACGACCGGCTCTGAATGTTAAAACTATGATCCGAGAGCAGTGTCCTTTTCTAAAAGTTACCCAGGAAATATTTAAAAAAAGGAAACTTTCTCATCTACTTTTGAACAATTCAAAAATCTCCCTCTAAATTTATTTTTCAACTGTTTTAAACGATTGAATTAAATATCAGAGAATCCATTTTGTGTTAGAGCAACCACAGTTATTGAGGCCCATTCAAGTTCAAACAAACAAGTTCAACCCTGAGACCTTTAAGGACTCCTGTCTCTCCTCCACAGCAGTCCTGAGAGTGTTAACAGCTCTAAGGGTTCAGGTCTTTCTACGTGGGGTTGTATGAGGTACTTATCCTACAGATGGTGGTCAGCAACATACCGCTGTGGACCTGAAACAAAGGCCCCAACCCCCAAAACATCCATTTATTTTAGTGTGCACTATATTTAGAGTATTTTTGCCGGTTTAACTTGCCATTAGACATCCGTTTCCACCGGCAAACTGAAGCCGTTGTGTCCATCTCTGCTCTCGCCAAAAGCCACCAGACTCAGAACAACGGGAGTTACTGGCAAACCGCTGCCTTGATCGGTTAGTTAGTAACCGAGTGGTTTTAGTTTGGATTCACCAACGTCTGGTAGACCAGTAACCACCCCGTGTTCTGTGGGGTAAAATGACTGTTTGTCAATGGATTCTGGTGTGGAGAGAGTTTCCTGTCAGAAACATAGACAGTAGCCTGTAGCAGTCTCACAGCAACGTAAACAGGTGGAAATATACAAAATATAAAAAATTCTTTTAGGTGTCTCGTGCTGGTTCTCCTTTACCTATAACTCCAAACCCGTAATGTGTTTTGTGAGGTCTCCTACTGTTAAGCACTCCACTTCCTGACTCCTGACTCCTCCCCCTCTAGGCCTGCTGCGACTGGAGGAGCTGGTCCACCGCTTCCTCATCTCCAGGGACACACTGTCGGTGCGAATGCTGGACGACAGCCTGGACCCCACCCCTCTGCTGAAGGAGATCCGCGATGACAAAGTGGCCACCATCATCATCGACGCCAACGCCTCCATCTCCTACCACATCCTCAGGAAGGTCAGGATGTTTGTCACTAGCTAGCCTGCTAACGCAGCGTAGCGCCTCACGGTGACGATTCACCTCGTTGTAGAAACCAGAACGTCCTAAAGGTGACGCTACAGCTACCGGCTCCAGTGGAGCGTAACGAAGCACGTACTGTAATTAAATAACGTTCTTCATGCAACTTTATATTTGAACTATTGTACTTTTAACTCCACTGCATGTATTTGACAATTTTGCAGATTCAGGTTAAAAATACAAAATATAATCAACTGATAAATGATGTATTATTATGGATTAACCTCACGGTAAGATTCACAAAATACAAAGCAGGATAAAAATATAGAAGATGATCTCCACCTTTATGCATCAATAATAATAACAATATAACTATATCGTATATTTTTTATCTGAAATAGGTTGTTCTGTATGATGAGTACCTTTATTTCTGATACTTCAGGTATATTTCGATGCTAATACTTTTGTACTTTTACCTGATGGAATTTTGAAAGCAGGGCTCTTTAGATATAACAGAGTATTTCTACAAAATAGTAATATTACTTTTACGAAAAGGAAAAGATCTGAGTGCCTCCTCCTCCACGTGACACGTCCTGTTTGCATTTCCCAAAGCATGATGGGAAATGCAGTGCAAATGCACAAGCGCTTTTCATTTTAAACCATCATAGACACACAGTGCTGAGCCTCAGAATGACCCGTTCACGTTTTTTTAATATATACGTATATATATAAATATGAATATATGTATAAATATGTATATATATATATATGTATGTATATGTCATTTTAGAAATGTTGGCGTCTCCAGCAGCATGTCATGGTGGAGGTTCCACTGTAAACACTGTTATGAAAGATAAAGAAGGGCTCTGAGCATCATGTTTTCTTCCTCTGTGGTGGTTACACAGTAGAACTGGACCTTCAGGTTGGTTTCCTGTTAAACTGGTTGGTTATGTCGATCCACAGCTCTTGGCAGGTTGTCATTCTTAACTCCGTGCCCGGTGAACTCGTGGGCGGAGAAGTTTAGAACACTAAATATAAAAACACTCAGTAGCTCCGTCATGTTGGTCCTCTTCAGAGCTCGACTCCTGCAGGCAGAACAAAGCGGAGAGGACGCGCAGAAGGAGGTTCATGGGTTTATAACAGAGTCCGTCTGAAGCTCTTCACTGAGAAGGCTGCCATCTCACAATCCCATTCTGAACATATCCGTACGGAGAGTTGGTCAGCTTTGAGCATGTGAACGGTGTGAAGCAGCAGCTGTTCAGAGGCAACATGCCGACTGTAACACAGGAAACAGATGTTTGTTTCTCCTTTCAAACCCGCCATCGCTCCACAACCGTCGCCATGTTTTTAATGTAACAACGATGACAAAGCTCCTCCAACCTTCACTGAGTAGTGATTTTAACCCAAAAAACAGGTTTCACTGAAGCTAACTCAACATATTAACAATGAGCTCCGAGCTCAAACTCTGACTGTAGCAGCCCAGACTCATGGACGCATTATGAGACTATCATACCCTGGACAGACATGCACAAGACCCAACACCTCTCCTACAGGAGCAAGACACACATAACAGTTGTTTAGCTATTTGTGGTCATTTCTGTCTCGTTACAGTTGTTACATCTCTTTGTAGTTGTTTAGTATTGCTTTGTGATCATGTTGCGTCTCTTTGCAATCATTTTGTGCCTACTTGTAGGTGTTTTGTGTCTCTTTGTAGTCTGTAGATTTGCTGCTTTCATAGTTGTGAATATCTTTGTGTGTCTTTGCAGCTAATTTGCATGTATTTGTGTCTCTTTGTAGCTGTTTTATTTTTCTCTCTTTGAGAGACATTTTGCACCTAAATTTGATCAGAAAGTTAAAGTCTTTGGATGTCTGGGTTACATAAATATATCCTCATGAATTCCAAACAATGGTAATTATAATTACAACAGACGTCTACAGATGGTTCCAGATTAAAGCTAAACGTCTAGACGTCTCTTCACAGCATCAGAACGACCTGTTCTTATTGTTCCTCCTCAAACCTTTGTGATCAGCTTCACATCTCTGACAGATGCTGAGATAGAATCACTGCTTCATGTTGCAGATGAGAAGAAGAAGTAAACGCTCAGACTCAGACCTAATTGTCTCCAATTTGGGACAAACCACAGAGTGCATGGGGGGGGGATATAAAACAGATGGTTCCATTATTTTTTAACAAACTCTTTAGAGAAAGTTTAACATCGTGCACTTCCTGTTTCACAGCGCTGACGTCAGCTTTTTCTTCTTCTCTGACCTGCAGGCGAACGAGCTGGGGATGATGTCCGCCTTCTACAAGTACATCCTCACCACCATGGTAAGAGCTGCGTCTTCATTCACACTCCTCCTCCTTTAAACTCCACTTCTCTCCTCCTTTTATTCCTCCTCTTGAACACAGAGATACTCGCCTGCCTCTGTACAGTTAGTGGTTTCTCCTTCTCTGCTTCTCTCCTTCTCTGCCATTAACTCCTCTCCTCTCATCTCACTGTCATATCATTTATTTACTTTCATTTACTTTATTTCCCTCTTTTACTCTGATCTCTTTCTTGTTTCCTTCTGTTCATTCCTTATCTTTTCCTTATCTCCTTTCCTCTGTCCTTCTACCCCGTTGTAACTTCCTTCACCACATCCTCATCTATCATCACCTTCATTTTCTTTCCTTTCATTCCCTTCTCCTCTTTTCAGTTCATCTTTACGCTTGTCCTCTTTTTATTCGTTCCATGTTGTTGTCCTCCTCTTTCCCCTCGTCATTAGTTTATTTCTTTTCTTTCACCGTCCTTGTTTCCTTTCCTAAACTTCTCTTATTTCCCTTCGTCCTCTGCCTCTTTTGTTTCCTCTCTTAAATCTCTACCACCTCCCTCATCTCCTTCATTCTTTTTGCTTTCAAGTCTTCCTCTTTTCCTTTTCCCTTCCTTCCCTAAATCTCCTCTTCTTCAATCATACTCTACTCTTCCTACCCTCCTTCCCTCTTCTCCTTTCCTTTCCTATCCTCTGTCCTAATGACGTCTTTTCCATTCCCTTTTATCTTTCATTTGATTCATTTAGTTTCCTTCTCATTTCTTTTCTACATTATTTCCTTCTTTTCTTTCCTATTGATTCATCCCTCCTCTGTGCTCTTCTCCTCCCTCCTTTCCTTTCCTAAAAGACTTCCCTTTTCCCATCTTTTCCTTTCCTTCCTCCTTCTTTTTCCTTCATTTTTTAGCATCTTCATCCCATCATCATCACCTTGATATTTAATACCCCCCCCCCCCCCCCCCTATTTTTTTAATCGTTGATGTTTTTTGGTGGTCACCTCATAAAACGCCGCTCCCCGCTTATATCTCTTCCTCACCCATGGCTCGTCTCTCCTCTCATCAGAGATGCATGCTGGTCCAGCCGCCGTTTGTCATCATTATCATTTCACAGTCCGATGTCGCGCCCTTGTGCGCAGAGACTTTGCGTGGATAATAACTCTCCTCGATCTCCTAAAAACACCGTCGTTGTCGCAGATTTAAACGCCGCTGTTCGCAAGCCAAGGACGAAAGTGCCCCCCCCCCCCCCCCACACACACACACCTCCAGCAGAACCCTGGATACAAACCAGAAGTAAAATGATTCCACCACTTCCACACACACTCGTACACCTGCAGCAGTGTTCGACCTCCCTTTAACTTTGTATTAAACACGCTGTGCTGACTGTGACAGGACGCCTCAGACGGCGTGTTGAGTTCACCGCTTTGTGAAAAGATGGGAAAAAATAAGCTGCTCGCTTTCCTTAAAGCCTCTTTAAATGTCTTAATGAAAACTGGTTTGAGAGTGGACAACCCCCCCCCCCCCCCCAAAACAAAAGCTAATTTTAGTTTATTTAACTCAACAGCTGTTAAAATGAAATATCAGCCAAAATGAAAAGTCTGTTTTTAGGAGTCAAACAAAGCATTACGATTTAAGTTGTGATTGATACGTTGAGTCCAGTAGGACATGAACACCTGGGGAGGTTTCAGACTAAAGACTCAGACCAATAGACAGTCTTCTTTAGGCCGAGGGCAGAGGTTAGCGGAACATAACAGAGACATGTTCAGAGTCTATAAAACTGTATTGAGTCATGCATCTACGTCAAGGTTCCAGACTGAAGGAGAGCGTCAGGAACTCTTTACACTCTGTGAAGTCATCAGTGAGTCACAGCTGTTGAATAATAATCCCATCAGAACCTCTGCAGATGTTTGATGGTCATGTTTTGTGAACGAGGCACGAGAGAGTCTAAATCTTACTTTGTTGTTCTCGGAGACGGAGATGCATCCTTTCTCCGGAGCCGACCTCGTGGCACTCTGAAAGAACCTTAATGAACGGAATCAAACGAGCCTCCGGTTCTGAGCGGTGCCATCCTTTTCTGGGAAGACCGTCGCGGTGTTTCCTCCTCCGGCCAACTGCTCTTTGTTGCGGCTGGTAAGCCCGGCGCTCTGAACGTGTTCTTGGCCCTGGGAGCTGAAATTCATTTGGCAACTGGCAACTACAACCAGCAGCAGCAACAACTACAGCAGCGGCAACAACAACTAAGTGTGGAAGACATTAACCTCACACTCACAGCTGCACACAGAATGTTCCAGGGTCTGAAGACTTGCTGGATGTCTGGCGTTGAAGCTCGGGACGGTTTTTTTGGACCTCGATGGTGAAGAAAAAAACCCGGCAGCCCTCCTCATCCTCTGCAGGCAGTTTCTGCAGAGCGGATAGATTGTGTGCCAGAACATTTCTAACCCCGCTAGAGACGCAGCCAAAATGATGATGAAGGCAGTCCGCCTGCCCGACGCTCTGGACTCCTCTTTGGATTACCGAATCAAAAGGGAAAAGAAATAAGAGTAAACATGATAAAGACCACATGAAGAAGAAGGATGTAACCTGCTTCTCGTCGCCACGACAGAGAAAGTAAACAGAGGAGTAAAAAGGTGTCAGATTTCTGTTAAATTATTTTGACGGTGATTCATAATGATTTTCTCTCCCATCATCAGGACAATTTGTATGAAAGAACCATCAAAAGAGATCAAAACGATCACTATTAGAGGCCCTGGTGGGACCTGTAGGACCCTGATGGCACCTTTGATCTCATTACACCTCTGTCTCATGATGGAGTTGTAGCAGGAGGTCACACATTACGAGACACTTCCTACCAGGACTAATTCCCGACTAGTCCTTCACACGAGTCGATGGAAGAGACGCCAGAGTTCTTTACACGAACGGGTGTCCTCAAAGGAGCTACGATCCAAGTTGTTTGTATGTTGATTTGCAGCGTAAAAACCAAGGAAGGACTAAAAGCCATGTCATGTTCCGTGGAGCAGGTTGAAGTCGTGTTCTCCGTCTGTTTCCGGCGTCTGTTTTTCAAACAGGACTCCTCCTGCTTCCTCCTCACTTCACAGCTCAAGCTAAATGTTTCATCGCCAGCAGTTTCAGAGTGAACGAGAAACACCCTCCGAGAGCCGAGCAAACAGTTTGATTCTGGTTTTGTTTCAGCGGTGGAGCTCAGTGTGAGACCGGCTCGTCTTCAACCACTATTTGAAGTTCTTTTGAAGGTCCCCGCTGTTTGATGTCCATCTTTCTTTTAAACCTATTTTTCCTCTCTGTAAGGCTGCTTTGAATGTAAAACCTGAACTTGCCGTTGTGCAGCCGGCAAAAGAAAACTAATCAAGCCCGTGGTTTGTTTTTCCGTCTTCCTCTTCACTCGTCTGGTGTTTCCTTCCCACTGATCTCACTCAGTTGTTGTTTCTGCGTCTCACAACTCCTGCTGTTTCAACAAGTTTCTAACATACGTCACAAAGAAAACGCTTTCTCTCTCTGTCTCCAGGACTTCCCTCTGCTGCGGCTGGACGACGTGGTGGGCGATCAGTCCAACATTTTGGGTTTCTCCATGCTGAACATCACTCATCCTTTTTACCTGGAGTTCATCCGGAGCCTGAACCTGTCGTGGAGGGAAGGCTGCGATGTCAGTCCGTACCCGGGACCAGCGGTGAGCCACTGATATCCTAATATTTATTGAAATCAGCTTCAACACCTGAGAGCCGCTGGGGTTTTCTGACATATTATTTAAAGGGACAGTGTGTCACATTAAGGGGGATCTATTGGAAATGGGATATAATATTCATAACTTTGTTTTTTATTTGTGTTTAATAAGACAAACCAAACACGGACGATTGTCACACGAGAGAAGTTTCAGTTGGTTGCAATCTGCATCCTCACCACTAGAGGTCTCCAGATCCGACACGCTGCACCTTTAAGCTCGATATGTTGGATTCACAACCCGGAGAAGCCAAAGCTGTTATTTTTAAATCATGATTTAAGGTTAAACTATAGAACGGTTTACCTCAGACAGACTATAGGATCTATTCAAACCTTTTATTGAGATATCTTGATGTTTAGTTCATCAACACAACAGCCACAAATAGAAAACAATACGTTGTGCGGTCTCCTGCAGATTCAGCGTTGATTGCATGCAGCTGTAGTAATATCTCTTCATCCTCCGTCGTTGTTTTTCTCCTCCTCCGTAATGAAAGGACCCATCAGGACAAATCAATCTCCTCGTTGTATCATTGTGCAGCTCTGATAGCAGCGCAGGCAATAAGGCCCGAGCAGACAGCATTAATAAAGATAATAGTAATGACAATGGAGGTTGCATCAATCACCGGAGATGCTGCAGAGAACATCCCCCGCTCAGATTCACTCACTTGAAAGAGTCATCAATAAGGTTGTTTTGACTGTAATGACGTTTATTATTGTGATTATTACAGGTCGTTAATTAATGATCTGATGATGGTGATGATTTTAACCCCTTTGAGCCTGATGTTTCCCCTGAAAGGGAGAATCTACAGGCGAATAGGGTCAAATAAAAATAACTCTAGATGTCCCCATGAAACAAGTTTTCTGAAATACTATATTTTTAAATATGCAAATAAGGCATTATCTTATTAAATATGTGCTAATTTTCCAGAACATGAATCTAGACATTGGATAAAGCCAGGTTCAAAATTATTGTTTCATGTTGTTGTTGGTTTTTACATTTTAGATAAATATTTGTATCTCTCCATAAATCAAAAAATACTCTCAACAAACATTAAAATATTCTATTTCCTCCATGTTTTTATTAATAAATGTATAAATGAGTGTGTGAGTGATGAGTGAACTAACCCCTCTGTGTTAACCTTCAGCACACAGAGAGGAATGAACGAGTGAAGTTTAGTGAATGTAAGAGCTGCTGAAGTGGAGATTTATCATCAGAGTCTGAGAACAAACTCATTTAGAGGAAACGTCCTTTAAAGAGACGTTTAGTTCCATTACAGACATTTAGAGACTCTACAGGTGAACACATGAACTCATAGATATCACCAT
>NW_022281071.1:0-13663 GCF_004355925.1 Anarrhichthys ocellatus | reverse complement strand
TGCAGTAAAAACAATACTTAGTCTGTAGTTAAAACAATACTTAGTCTCCAGTAAAAACAATACTGACCGTAAATAAAAAAAAGTTTATTTTTTTCTTATAAAAAGAACAAATTACAGCAAAAGAAAAACAGAAGAAAAACAATAACATACACACACACACTTTATATATAATGATATATATATATAGATACATATTAGTATTGTCTTTATTACATTGCCATTTATTAATCCACATAATCCAGCCAAACACAACAGAAACATTTGTGTCCATAGTATAATTAGTAGTATTCATGTTGGTTTACACACCTTCTGTTTTCAGTGTTGATGGGAAATGTAGTTCCTCAGTGTATTTTATCAGTATATTGACCCAGACAGCTGAGTTCTCCTGTTGTTCTTCCTGCATCCACACGCAATGCATCCTGGTACATGTAGGCACATCTGTACTGAAGTGAGCTGAGACTATACTGAGGCTTAAATGGACTACATTTACCATCAGCACTGATTCATCCACATAAAAGGCTTTGAATGTGAAACGTTCTTCACAGTTTTTTCTTATTTTCTCATCTCGGTTCACAAAGTGAAGACACATTTATTTAGTCTTTAAATGTGATGACTCAACACGTTACAGGAGATGAAGAAACTTCCTCACAAGTGAATCCAGGTGGACCAATGTGTCATTTCCCTTCCTGTTCAAACAAACATTTACATCCTCTTCAATATTCATTGCTCTGACATGTCATCAGTGGGCGTGGCCCGGGGTATGTGGGCATGGTTAACGGAGGTTGTAGGAGATTAGACTGAGAGTCAGCAAGTAAAGGTGTGAGGTCGGAGAGGAGGAGCTCCCAGCGTTGTTGAGGCAACCGCTCTTTTTAAGACAGACCTTCTTCTCACAGAATGCACCTGCACACACAACATCATCATGACACCTGAGCTGTGACATCATCAGTCCCCGCCCACATTACCGGAGCTGTGACATCGTACAGATGTGTGTTTACCTGTGAAGCTGTCCGGACAGACGCAGCGCTGGAGGTCGACGCAGGTTCCACCGTTCTGACAAATCAAACGCTCCTCATCACACACGTTCACTGAGGGACAACAAGGATTGATTATTAATATTATTGATAACATCAAGATTGGTTCTGACCTCAACCTTAAGCCCCATGTACCTGTGCAGCTGGCCCCGCCTTCTCTCCAGGTGTATCCAGGCAGACAGGTGTCACAGCGCCTCCCTGTTGCTCCGTCTTTACACTGACAGAGACCAGAGTCAGAGCAGTGAGGAGACGCACTGCCCCTCCCAACACACTCACAGTCTGAGGACAGACAGAGACGTCTTCACCATCATCATCATCACCATCATCATCATCACCATGATGATCATCATCATCATCATCACTATCATCATTATTATTATCACCATCATCACCACTGTGTGTATATGTGTATATGTGTGGGTGTGTCTGTGTGTGCGTATATGTGTGTATGTGCGTGTGTGAGTGTATTACTGACCAACACAGACGTCCTCGTCCTCCAGTGGCAGTGAGGTGTTTCTATAGTATCCGAGGCGACAGTACTGACAGTTCTGACCTCGTGTGTTGTGTTTACAGCTCACACATGTGACCACGTTGATGAAGTCGATGTAGCTGCAGCGGTTCGAGTGGCCGTTACACTCGCAGTCTGACAGAGACACAGATACACCTGTCAGAACACCTGGACACAGCTTCACGCATCGTGACCTCACAAGTAATATATGACATCATAACTGAAGTGAAGTGTTGCATCATATCGTGTTTGCTCTTTTTCTTTTACCTGCTTCCTCTGTTTTCCACTTACCTAGGAGACGAGTTCCTGGAACTAAATTTGGGATAAAACATGATTTTCTGTTTTGTTTTTAGTTTTATCTTCTACGTGTGCAACATAGTGTATTTATTAGTGCTGGGCAACGACTACAATTTTTAATCGCGATTAATTGCATGATTTTTTTGCAATTAATCGCGATTAATCTCATTGTTATGCGCAAAGTTCAATAATGAATTCAAAAGTAGTGTATTGCTCACTTTTATTTTGAAAGTGCTGCTATATGAACTAAAGGTCAATAACATTTGGTGTAAACACTTTAAACACATCAGGTTCTTGTTAGCAGCAGTATTCCCTTTACACAGCAGCAGTTATAACACAGTTATAATGATTCTGATTAAAAATATTCAGCCGGTGTTCACAACTTTATCTTCATGTGTGTAAGAGATGCAATTTAAATATACACCTTGAAAACTGCAAACCTATCTACGTCATGTTTTTATGTTTGTTAAATTCTCAGTAGTGATAACTAAATGATGCTTATTATACATATTACAAACAAAAACACTTTAAAAACTCATCATTTCTTTTTTTCTTTTTTTGGTATTTTGGTCAGACACATATGCAACGCTGATTACCGTAATATGTGTGGTATTTGTTATAAATGTACGTTGGTACATAGAGGGTGATAAGAAGCTGTACATGGAGGGACTTAGGACCCAGGGGAATGTAGGTGAAGCATGGAACCTGTAGTCTATACCATGGCAGTAACCTGCATGAGGAAGTTATGCTAATAAAGAGTTGCAGCAGCAGCAGGAAGTGACGCCACACAAACACAGCTGTTCACCGCTCGCTGCCCGGTTCTTGTGTTAAAAATGTCCACTTAATAATCAATAAAAAACTGCATTAACGCACGATAAAATAATTGTCAGCATTAATTAATGAATGTGTTAAATCGATAATAACGTGTTATTATCAATTTGTCACCTGTCTGTCTGTCACCCACATACGGGTGACAGACAGACAGGTGAGAGCAACATGAAGGCTGAGGAGACAGGTGTGTGTTTGTTTGTGTCTTGTATTTCATCTGTAGTGAGTATTCTTTCAACTTGAACCTCTTGTGACTTACAATTCACTTCATCACAGTGAATTGTAACATTTGTAACAGCGTTCGTTAGTATTTGGCTCCGCCCTCTCGTGTCACGTGTGCAAAAAAAACAAGGTGGCGACCCCCACACAATGCTGTCCACACAACAACCGTCCACCAACCGATGGGTGGCGGTACGGTGACCAGGTCCACTTCTTAAATAAGGTCTATGAGAGGAACCCGTTTACGATCGCATCTGCTGTTCGTGGATAAAATAAACAGGAACACAACTTGGTTTATGTGGTGGTGTCCATTTAAAGAGGGAAATGGAATCTGTTCCAGGACCGGGACAGGTTAAGGGGGTCAAGACAGGTGAAGGGGGTCAGGACAGGTGAAAGGGACCAGGTGAAGGGGGTCAGGCTGTCAGAGGTGGTCTTACCCTGGAAGGTGACGTAGGCAATTTTGGACAGCTGACTGAACTTTGGTCCTCCTGGAATCAGAATCTTCTGGGTCGCTTGGAAACAAAACAATATGTGTAACCATTGTAACGGGCATGTAGCAGTAGAGGTCAGCGGGGGTCAGACCTGCTACTGAGCTACTCATGACAAGCGAGGAGCAGCAGGTCTTTGTATTTTAAGTACTGTTACTACTACTGCTACTTGTACTACTAATACTCCCACATAAGGTCAGCCTCTACTAGCCAGTAGGGGGCTCTTCTACGACTGTTTCTTCATGTTTACCTTTTTTCTCGTAGCCTTTGTCATCTTTCTCCTTGTTTTTTTCTTTTGTTTCCTCTTTGGCCTGAGTGACTGTTTGGTTCAACAGAGAAGGAAAGATTTGAAAATGTGTAGGAAAGAAGTTTATTTGAGTACTGTTTGATTTATCAACACGTGAAGCTGCTTCTGCTGCAGCTGCTCTGATAGAAACTCAAGTTTACAGAGTCTATCTGCAGGTTTTCAGTTGCATGTAGAAAAATACATCTTCTTCAGCATTGTGTCTCTTTATTGAGACTCTAGCTCATCAATTCATTGTTGCCAGTACTTCATGTGTAACATCCTCCAAGAATAAATGAGCACTTACTTGAGACCTGCTTGATGTCGGTAATCTATCACAGTGAACATCATTTACTGATGTAGAAATTGTTTCGTATTTGTGCAGCATCCACATATATTTGGACCCAGGACAGGGTCCAACTTTCTGAAGCTCTCAGCCAAATATAATGAGGTCACATGACAACTACTAACTCATCTCCAAGACAATGGCGTAAATCCATTCACTGAAGAACGCCACAATATGTGACGTCAAACAACGACATGTCACCTTCTGCACTTTTTGTTATTTTTTTTGTTAAGCTTCTTTTTCTAAGTTCAAGAATGAAGCTCAAAGTAAATAAGAAAGAATGTCTGAATTTGCAGCCAGTGTTCTGAGATATATTGTACACTTTATTCTCCGTACCTTTCTCCTCTTTTGGTTTGCCCATCTCCTCTTGTTCAGAGTCTTTCTTTTCATCCAACTCTGAACCTTCTGCTGGTCCACCGGCAGCTGAATCCTCTCCGGAAGACTTTCCTTTCATCTGAGCTGCAGACGAATCTAGTCCTTGATCATCTACTGCTGGAGGAAAATCCGGTATAGAATCTAGACCAGCACTTGTAGTATCTGGTTCAGGGGAATCTCGTCTAGTTGATTCCATTCCACCATTTCCTGCTTCCTGTGTATCTAGCCCTGCTGAGACAGAATCCAGTCCAGAATCGACTGAATTTGTTTCAGCAACAACAACAGATTGATGGGAATCATCTGGAACATTCCCAGGATCACCAACAGGCACTGGTCCAGAATCTGGTTCAGGGTCAGCTGAATTTGGATCATCCGGAAAAGGGAAGCTGAAGTCAACAGGGGCCAAATCACCAGCAGGGTCAGATGGATCTAAGTTGGTGGTGCTTATGTCTAGTACAGCATCACCTCCTCCTTCAGAAGGAGGCAACAATAATTCTTCAGGAGCATCAGCGGGAGGTACATCAGGAGGAGTTACATCTGGAGGAGGTACATCTGGAGAATGTTCATCAGGGGGAGGTACATCAGGAGGAGGTACATCCGGAAGAAGTTCATCAGGGGAAGGTACATCAGGAGGAAGTACATCCGGAGGACGTTCATCAGGGGGAGGTACATCAGGAGGAGGTACATCTTGAGGACGTTCATCAGGGGGAGGTACATCTGGAGGACGTTCATCAGGGGGAGATACATCTGGGGGAGGTACATCAGGGGAAGGTACATCAGGGGAAGGTACATCTGGAGGAGGTACCTCTGCAGGACGTTCATCAGGGGGAGGTACATCTGGGGGAGGTACATCAGGGGAAGGTACATCTGGTGGAGGTACATCTGGAGGACTTTCATCAGGGAGAGGTACATCTGGGGGAGGTACATCAGGGGAAGGCACATCTGGAAGAGGTACATCTGGAGGACGTTCATCAGGGGGAGGTACACCAAGGGGAGATACAGCTGGAGGAGGTACATCAGGGGAAGGTACATCAGGGGGAGGTACATCAGGGGAAGGTAAATCTGGAGAAGATACAGCTGGAGGAGTTACATCAGGGGAAGGTACATCAGGGGGAGGTAAATCTGGAGAAGATATATCTATCCGGATATCTGGAGTCCTAGAGGAGGGAGCATCCAGACGAACATCTGAAGGAGGTACATTAGGACAAGGTACATCTGCAGGAGGCAGATCTGGAGAGGGTACATTGGGAAGAGGTACATCTGGAGGAGATACATTAGATGGTGATTCCTCAGGTGGAGGGACATTGGGAGGTGGTACTTCCGTTGGTACATCAATAGGAGGTAAATCAACAGGTGGTACATCAGGAGGAGGTATATTGATCAGAGGGTCTACAGGAACATCAGGAAAAGTTGTGTTAGCTCCTGTTGCGGGTGGAGCATCTCCAGCCCGTTTGGTTGGGTCTGACCCAATGGATGCAGTATCTCCAGATGAAGCCCTGTCACCGGCTGGGGTTATTTCTGAGATGGTTGTTGTTGGTGTTCCAGTTGATGTTGTAGACCCATCAGCAGGTAAGGTAGTACTGGTGATCAAGTTCGTAGTACCAATCCCAGAGAGGGTGGAGTCTTTCTTGTCTGGTGAGGAGGTGGAGTCAGAGGGCGTAGTCACTGGGTCAGAAATAGACACCTCAGAGTCAGTACTGCGGCCTGGGATAGTGGGGCTGTTAGTACTGGTGGAACTGGAGATGCTAATAGTGGTACTGGGAGTGGTGGTGTCTGGTACTGTGGGAGCTGGTTTGTCTCCAGTCTCCAGAGCTGGACTGCTGGATGAAGATGTGTTCACTGTAGGTGCTGTTGTACTGCTAAAGTCTGGAAACGCATCTGTAGTACTAACAGTACTACTGACAGTGGTAAAAACTGTTGTACCAGTGTCAACTGTTGTAGTAGTAGAATATACACTAGCTTTCAGAAAGTCACCAGTATCACTTGTACTAATGAAGTAAGTTTTAGAACTCGTATCAGTCATGATGCTATTGATGGTGAGATCATTGTCAGTGTCAAATACATCACTAGTAGTACTTGTTTCTGCAGTAGTAATACTTAATTTGTCAGTGGTAGTAGAAGTACTGGCTGTATTTGTGACAGTAGGAAGACTCACTGTGCTTGTAGACTCTGCATCAAAAGTCAACATGTATATAAAAATAGTTGTGGATCTGTCTGTTGTTGTGAGGTCAGGAGTAGAGGTAGTAGTGTCAATAGTGTTAGAAGTAGTAGTACTGTCAATAGGGGTGGTATATTCAGTTAAAGTAGTAGTAGTACTGTCAGTAGGGCTCGTATATTCAGTCATAGTAGTAGTAGTACTGTCAATAGGGGTGGTATATTCAGTTATAGTAGTAGTAGTACTGTCAATGGGGGTGGTATAGTCAGTTAAAGTAGTAGTAATACTGTCAGTAGGTGTGGTATATTCAGTTATACTAGTACTGTCAGTAGGGGTGGTGTATTCACTTATAGTAGTAGTACTGTCAATAGGGGGGGTATATTCAGTTATAGTAGCAGTCATAGTAATACTGTCAGTAGGGGTAGTATTTTCAGTTATAGTAGTAGTAGTACTGTCAGTAGGAGTAGTATATTCAGTTATAGTAGCTGTAGTAGTAGTACTGTCAGTAGGGGTAGTATATTCAGTTATAGTAGTAGTAGTAGCAGTACCGTCAGTAGGGGTGGTATATTCAGTTATAGTAGTAGTAGTAGTACTATCAATAGGGGTAGTATATTTGGTTATAGTAGCTGTAGTAGTAGTACTCTCAGTAGGGGTAGTACTATCACGTACAGTAGCGTCAGTCGTAGTAGTGTCAGGAGTTATAATACTGTCAGTAGTAGTGGTAGTAGTACTTGTAGTAGTAGCTGTAGTAGCACTTGTAGTAGTAGCTGCAGTAGTGTCATTCACTCCATCTGATGGGGCAGAAGGTCTATCAGATGCTGCTGAGTTAGAATCCGCTGTCAGAGAAGAAGAGTTACGTCTCTTTAGTGAATCTCAGCTTTCTACTCTTTCAACTCTTTGCAGAACATGAAATATTGCAAAATGTTCAGTTTACTAGAATCTGAATAGGAGAAGTCCCAGAAACCTGACTCAGACCACGAGGCCAGCAGTAGACTTCAAAATAGATCACGTGTCATGACACTGTTAAGGTTTCTGTCAGCTTCAAACGATGTTATCTTATCGGGTTGTAGAGCTCAGGCTCAGGTCAAAGTTATCCTCTGGTGTTTTCTCCTGAACCAGAGTGAAGCCCACTGTGGAGTTTGAAGTTGTTTGTGTGAGCAGTTCAAACATAATGATAAATAACAATGAATATTTAAACACAGACTAACCCACCAAGCCTTAAACACTTAATTTTGGAGTCTACTGAGCCCTGAAACCAACGAGCCAATCAGTGAAACACATTCCACTCAGTCTGTAACGAGAATATCAACTTAACATATAGTAGTATATAAAAACAAAAGTATATAAAATATATATATAAGTATATAAGATATTTATAAGATTTATATAAGTATATACGATATTTATAAGATATATATAAGTATATAAAATATATATATATAAGATATATAAGATATATATAAGTATATAAAATATATATATATAAGATATATAAGATATATATAAGTATATAAAATATATATATAAGTATGGCAGCCCACTGCTCCCTATATACAGGGATGGGTCAAATGCAGAAGGCAAACTTCGTGTATGTGTATATGTATATGACAATAAAAATGGTTTCTTTTCTTTCTTTATAAGATATATATAAGATCTATATAAGTATATAAGATATTTATAAGATATATATAAGTATATAAAATATATATATAAGATATTTATAAGATATATATAAGTATATAAGATATATAAGATCCTCAATAAGAATCAGATTGTTCTCTTGTTATCACTTGTGTATGTGTGTGTGTATGTGTGTGTGATTGTGAGTGTGTGTGTAAGTGTTTGTGAGTGCGTGTGTATGTGATTGTGAGTGTGTATGTGTTTGTGAGTGTATGTGTGTATGTGTATGAGATTGTGAGTGTGTGTGTGATTGTGAGTGTGTATGTGTGTATGTGATTGTGAGTGTATGTGTGTGTGATTGTGAGTGTGTGTGTGATTGTGAGTGTGTATGTGTGTATGTATGTGTTTGTGAGTGTGTGTGTGTGTATGTGTTTGTGAGTGTGTGTGTATGTCTTTGTGAGTGTATGTGTGTATGCATGTGTTTGTGAGTGTGTGTGTGTATGTGTTTGTGTGTGCGTGTGTATGTGATTGTGAGTGTGTATGTGTGTATGTGTATGTGTTTGTGAGTGTGTGTGTGTGTATGCGTGTATGTGATTATGAGTGTGTAGGTGTGTGTTTATGTGTTTGTGAGTGTGTGTGTGTGTATGTTTTTGTGAGTGTGTGTGTGTATGTGATTGTGAGTGTGTATGTGTGTGTGTATGTGTGTCTGTGTTTGTGATTGTGTGTGCGTGTATGTGTGTGTGTATGTGTTTGTGAGTGTGAGGTGATTTACAAGGTAAAACTGACTAACACAGATTAAACACACACCATTTGTCTCTAAACCAGACACCAGTGTACCGTGAGAGATCGTCAGGTGTGCCGTGGGAAAATGTCCAATTTCACTTAATGAGTCCAAAAAAATATGATTTAGTTGTTGCAAATACTTTGCCATTGTTGAGCGTCTGAGCTGCAACATAGTGTCTGGCTAAGTAATAAATACTCTTCCGTGCCAGTGGGTGGCAGTAGGTAGCGCAGTAATGACGTGTTAATGGAGGACAGTAGAATGAAATGATGGGAGAGGTTGCGGTGACGAGACGAACAGCGATGGAGAAATATTTGAAAAGTAAAAATACAGACTCTGAACTGGGCCCTGGACAAAATAACCCAGATGAAATGCCGAGTAAGGATCAACACATTGAGAGACTTGTCATTCAATTGTCAGCATATATCCGGCCCTCGGTACAACGGCCCGCCAGAAAATATATGTTTATCATAACTGGCCCGCCACACCACAGAGCTCCGGGACGAGAAGTGGCGATGTGAGCTGGCTTTATGTGCAACATAACGAAGCAACTCACTGCGCTAAACCTGCAGCTTCAGGGACAGGGACGTGTGATCACAGACATGTATGATCACAGACATGTGCGATGCAGTAAAAGTCTCCATGTGTTCCCGACTGCGCATGTTGCTGATAAACTGGGTGCACTTGGCACAGAGATCACTCGGAGATTTGCCGACTTTGCAGCTCAGCAATTTAAATCTGAACTGCTCAGCAATCCGTTTGCAGTTGAAGTGGAAAGAGCACCTGTGGAGCTGATAGACCTCCAGTGTAATGACACTCAAGGCAAAGTGTGACTCTGAGGGCGCTGCACAGTTTCCAAGTGTCACCCCCAAAACAATGCCTTAACACACACCTTCACTCCATCTTGAGGGTTTCCACAGAACCTAACCCCAGATATTAATGAACTGGCAGCCAAGAAAAGATGCCAAACATCTGGCTCTGGTACGTATGCATAAAATAATGTGGCCTACCTCAACATGTATTCTTTTTGCACTTTGTCCAATATCCCTTCTATCCTGTTTATTAGATGGTGACTCTATTTGGCCCTCAACGTAGTCCCAATTTTTAATTTTGTCCCTCTCTGTGATTGACTTTGACACCATGGCAGATATGCAGTATTATGCTAAAAGGTGTCATTTTGTAACTTTTTTGGTTGTTGGTGTGCCGCGGGATCTTTGTAATGTAAAAAATGTGCCGCGGCTCAGAAAAGGTTGAAAAACACTGCTCTAAACGACAGATTAACTCAGATGTTTCTCCCAGAATGCACCATTTAACTGACCACTCATGTGACCAATCAGAGCGAGGGATTTGATGATGTAATACAACCAATCAGTCTTGACATTCATTTGAGTATTTCAGTTCCACCTGATTTAATTTACTGTGTTGTTGTATTTTAGTATTTGTACATGATGATGCAACACTAACCACATTAGTGAAGGAGGAGGTGGGGATTAAATGGAACGTGACAAACAGGTGAACAGGTAAACAGGTGAACAGTACTTACTGGCTGCTGTTTCTGCTGTCTCACCTGAAAGAGACACATGTTACTGTTTTATTCTGTCTGATGTCCACCAACTGATCTCTGAGTAAATGTGGTGTGTTCAGTACATACAAGTGTGTGTGTGTGTGTGTGTGCTGTCTGACAGGTACAGGTGTCGGCAGTGTGTGTGTGTGTGTGTGTTCTGGTACTTACAGGTGTTGGCAGTGCCTTTGGGCAGCGTCAGGTATGATCCTGGTCTCCAGCTGCGGGATTTGAACCCTGGTCCACAGAGCTGACAGTCTTGTCCACTTGTGTTGTGGTCACAGTCACACTGCAGCGTCGCATCACGTAACAAACACTGAGACGCATGCAGGTTACACTTACACCTGCAGGAAACACACAAAGACACACCAGGTGTTCTCAGGTGTTCTCAGGAGTTTTCAGGTGTTCTCAGGTATTCTCAGGTGTTCTCAGGTGTAGCTGGTTGTTAGTCTGTACATACCTTGCAGGTACATCGATGTTAGAAATAGCGTAGAAGTATTTGAGCAGGTTGTCTCTCTGGACGTAGGTCCCTCCCAGAGCCGGGCGGAGGAGTCTCAGTCGGAGGTTGGTGAAGCTGAAGAAGTCTCTCAGACCCTTCGTGGTCTCCATCCGGGTGTACAGGGCGTCCATGTTGATCAGCTTTGGACCTGCAAACACCCCGAACCGAGCTCGCACCTCGAAAACCATCATCTTCTCCTCCTGTTGGTGGAACCATGACAGCCAGCTGACATGTTTGTCCTCCATTGATTCTGCTTATTGTTCAATCTCTATTCTCAGTGACTCATATCATTTAAATAACACTCTATAAACTCATTAGTGTTATCTGGTTCCCAGTATGACCAGTGTCAAGACCAGTTACCCACCTTGGCTCCGACCCAGCGGGAGTACTGCTCGGTACAGATGACCCGGGTTAAGTTACTCGGTGCTAAGTCTGAGACCTGTTTAGGAACCATACCGAACACCTCCAGACAGTCGTCAGCGTAGAACTGATACGGCTGCCACGTGACACCTGCAACACAAATACTGGTTATTATGGCTCATATTACCAGTAACATGGTTCATATTACCAGTTAACATGATTCATATTACCAGTTAACATGGTTCATATTACCAGGTAACATGGTTCATATTACCAGTTACCAGTAACCAACCACGTACTGGTCACATGTGGATTTGGCATCCTCGTGGCTCAGTACTGGTCCGTGTACTTTTCTCTGGTTTGGGTCTGTGAAGCCCCGTCAGATTCTGTAGTAGTACTACCAGATAGTACTACCAGGTAGTACTGTCAAAATCAAGTCTATTTCTATAGTCCAACATCAAGTACTACTAGTAGTAGTACTGGTAATACTACTACCAGGTAGTTAGGGTAGTAGTATTACCAGGTACTAACACATCATTCAGAGTGTCTGGAGGGAACATGACAGTACTACCAGGTAGTACATGTATATGACAGTACCCATAATGCACTACTGTAAGCTCAACTACACCTGTTAGTCACCTCCCAGGGCACAGTGGTCCCCAAGAGTCTCCTGAAGTGGTGCTGTTGTTGGCTCGTCTGTAGCTTTTATTTTGAAGGGCAGCTTTAGCTTTAACAGGAATAGGCTCAATCAAGTGAACTTTCAACATGTGGGATTATTTGTTTGTATTGATCCAGATCAGAGACCAGATCTCACGTTGGTACCAGCTGGTGTTCATTGGACCGACTCGACCCCCCCCTTCCCCCCACATGCTGGTACCAGCTGGTGTTCATTGGACCCCCCAGGACCAATCACCTTTGTCCATAGACTTCTCCAGCACCATGCCAGTCGGTCGGCCGTACTCGAAGGTGACGACGATGTCGTCCACAACCTCCAGGCTCTTGTTCCAGGACAGAGTGATGTTGGCCAATAGGGGTTCAGGATACCGTGACCATGTGACCGTCTGCCAGTAGGTGATCAGCCCCCCCCTCTCCCTGTCTCCCATCAGCTGAGGAGGGTGAGACAGGTCGGGGCTGGAGGCATCACACTCATCGCTGCACAGGTACGGGTTCTCCTGCAGAACGAGAACACACAGAGAACCCAGAGGTCAAATACTGAGGAGATGTTTTCCTCTTTTTAAATGTTCTCATGTTGTCAGTGAGATGTTCAAGTGGATAGAATTTGATACAGAAAAAGCAGTTTGAGGTTGTAATTTTAAATGAGTAGTATGTGGTACTACATGGTACAATACGGTACTAAGTCTGAAAAATAAAACTTCTAAAACTTTCCACGAACTGTCTGTTTGAGTTTATAGAGGAAGATTTTAGAGAAGATCTTAAGTATCAAACACGACCTTTCATTATTAAAGACTACTTTATTACTCTGTCATATTATTTTAAGTAAGCAACCAATCTACTTCCTGTTTACACCGGCACCATCAACCCAGTGTACGTGAATAGTCACGTGATATTGGTTACAAACTCTCCCGCAGTGTCTCGGTATCTGTTCCCTCCTGATTCAAACAGGTTAAAGGTTCATCCCTCCTCTAGTGATAAACCAGGCTGCACCAACATGCTGAATACTATTGAGCCCCGTGACACTACTCCTTCACCAGCCCATTTCTCCAGACCATCATTCCTGCTTTGTAAAAGAAAACAAAAGCCCAAACAGAGAATCAACTCAGACACGCCCCCTTGAGTCTCACCAGAGAGGATTTGGCTTTTCTGCTTTTTTGCTGCATTGAAACCGTACCGAACCGTACCGAACCGTGGCACCACTGTATCGTACTGAACCGATATACTGTGTATATATATATATATATATATATATATACAGTATATATACATATATACATATATATATATATATATATAAGAATATATGGAGGTTTTACATGTTTATTTAATAACTGATCCAGTATACGAAGTCTAGAAAGCCGTCAGTCTGTTGATGTCGTCTTCTTCCTGTTTTCTACCAACAGATGGTATCAAAGTAAAGACGTATATAAGTATATACATTATATAAGTATATAAGATATATAACATCCTCAATAAGTATCCACTTGTTCTCTTGTTATCACTTGTTGGATTCGGGTGGTGTGTCTGTGTGTGTAGGTGTGTGTGTGTGTCTGTGCGTGTAGGTGTGTGGGTGTGTGTGTGTGTATGTATGTTTGTGTGCGTGTTAATCTGCTGTGTGTGTGTGTGTGTGTGTGTGT
>NW_022281070.1:6578-13667 GCF_004355925.1 Anarrhichthys ocellatus | reverse complement strand
TCTATTCATTCCTTAACTTGAGTAAGATTTTGAATGCAGGACTTTTATTTTTGCAAAAAAATCTCAGAGATTAAAGTTTAAATTTATTTGAAAAATGTAGGTTTTCATTTAGATTTACCGGTGAATTCCAAAGAAGAAAAGTCACAAAGTTTCGCAAAATAAGTCGTACATTTATGTGAAAAGTTTTGACATTCTCTGAGATTATTAGCAAATTTACATGAAAACAAACGTGGAAAACAACGTGGTACCTTGACAAAACATTTTACGACTTTATTATTCCCAGAAATGTACGACTTTTATCTCATAAACCTCGAGTTTTTTCTCTGAGTAATACCCCCTCTCCCCCGGCTCCTACAGTGGCCCCAATACGCCATCGCACATGACAGCTCCACTACTGCTCTGTATGTGATTCTGCGTGGAGAGATGGTGTTTGTGCTGCGACTGGCTCTCAGCACGCCTGCATCATTCATGAAGGATGATTGTCTTGCGGCTGCTGCTGATGGATCCTGATCTTTCCTCTCTAATGCTTATCAATGAACTACAGGTCTGGTCCTCTGTGAGTCAGAGGGGAAGTGGTCACATGTGAAGAGTCTCTTATGTAACAGCTGCCTGAAGGCTTTTTAAATACCTTTTTTATGGCTGTAGTAGGAGAGCAGGACTAGAAGATGGGATGTTTATTTTCGAAAAAGTAAGCTGGTTTTATCAGAGGAAGAACTCCAAAAAGTGACAGACCTGCTGAGTCTAGTTAGAGTCGCTGTGTTGTGATTGGACACTGTTTAGGAAATGGAAGGGTTAATCGAAAGGTTTGGACCAGACGGCAACCTCCGGTCCTGCCAAGAGAAGCTAAAGCTTCATGTGTTAAAGCTGCATTCTCTCTAGTGACCACCAGGGGGCGACTCCTCTGGTTGTATAGAAGTCTATGAGAAAATGACTCTACTTCTCTCTTGATTTATTACCTCAGTAAACATTGTAAACATGAGTTTATGGTCTCAATCTCTAGTTTCAAGTCTTCTTCAATACAGCATGATGTTCATTTAGTACATTATGGTCCATTTAGAGTCAAACAGACCATAAAGCAGGGGATGCTTTAGGGCGGGGCTACACGGTGATTGACAGGTCTCTACCAGAGACGTATATGGCGTCTCTACGTCACTCCTCTTCAGTCCAGATATGGTCACTTCCAACAAGCACACCCGAAACCTTTTTACAAAATTGACAGTCGGACTTGAACAATTAGCAAAGGACTCAAAGGTGACGAACTCCACTTTGCGTTGTTAATATTTCATGGAAGAAGGAAAAACTAGATAATTAACCTCAGCAAAAAGTATCTGCAGAGTTTGGGGATGTGAGAGCAGCTTCTTCACTCCTCATGTTCCCATCAAACATTGATTCTATCAAAAAGAAATGCTGCATCAGGACTTTCAGGACTGTCAGAACTAGAAGTGACAGGACTAAGGCCCATGATGCAGGATGTCAGTGTTGTGCAGCCCGGAGCTGAGTCCACATTAGTCCGTGTGGACCCGTCAGGCTGCCTAATTGCTTGCTACCTGCACTGAACGCCATTAATCCACAAAGCCTCTTTGTCCTGTCAATGAGTAAATAACCGTCTGGCGTGAAATCACGTCTGCGAGGTGAAACGGCGAAACTTCAGCGTGTGATTCCTCTCCTCTGACTCCATCATTCACTTGTTTGTTTTTCTGGAGCTGGATGCTGAAACGTGAGCTCTGCCCAGGATTCTTGGGTCTGCAGTGTGTGTGTGTGTGGGGGGGGGGGGGGGACCTTGCCACGTTTTGTTTGCTCTTCGCAACGGAAGTGGTCTGTTTGGTGGGGCTGACAGCTCGTCTTTGTGTCGGAGAGCGAGGCCACCATGAGAGAGAGCGGGGCAAAGCCGGTGACAATGATGGACGAGGTGAAACAATCGTGCCCTCCCTCGCTCGCCCGTTTCCCACATTCCTGCCTCCCATGGCAACTGGCTGCTGCCGCCCACCGCCGGCAGGAACACCGGCACCGGCTCCCCAGTGTAGTCACTCTACGGGGGCTGAAGCATTTAAAGGAGCACTCTTGCACAAGTGTACATTTTTAAAGTCACTTTTTCTCAACGTGGTTAGTAACAATAGGCCTGTTGTATAAAGTCTTCTGTTGCTCTGCGGGAACTTTTGTCAAGTCTGAGGAAATAGCCCGGATGATGTCACACTGTGGTGATGTCATCAGGGTTATCTTTAGTTTGGGTTTTGAGACAAAAAAAAAAAGATAATAAATCAATGCAGACTGATAACAGAAAACTGTCCGTACAAACTGGAGGCTTGGAGTTTTGAGGATGTTTGTATTTAATGAAACGATGCTGCTGAGTTGCATTATGGGAAATGTAGGATCCAGTGTTTTTGAAGCTTGACCCATACTAGTAGATTATAAGGACCAGGTTATGCTAGAAGACTACGACATGTGGTCCGACATAGGGTTTGCAGAATTCTGTGAATATCCATAGGAATTAACGTGAAATATATTATTGTGGTTATTTACAGTGTCATATGCAGACAGAAACAATCCTTTTACCATTGTAAGCAGACATCATTATCCTGGTTCCGTCCGAATAAATTGCACATTTTAAACTGCGTTTTACGTTGATTTTGTTGTTGTGAACAAAAGCAAACATTCCTCCTGCAGTCTATTACTCTGGTAAAAAAACATCCCTTCCAGCTGCATCACCCAATATAGACATACCTACTACCGATAACCCTTCACCTAAACAAGTGCCTGGCTGGTTATAGTGCCCCCTAGTGTCAACTAAAATAAATACAAAAGTAAAAACAAAATAATCGAACTAATAAAAGTAGCTCCAACACAGTGAATAGAAACACAATGACAGCCTGTTCCTTTAAGGCCAAAACTATCCTAATGAACATAAACAACCAACATGGCTGCTGTTAGTACCAGGCGGCATCCTCCGGTTCTGCCAAGTGAATCCGATGCCTCATGTGTTAAAGCTGCATTCTCTCTAGTGTCCACCAGGGGGCGACTCCTCTGGTTGTATAGAAGTCTATGAGAAAATGACTCTACTTCTCTCTTGATTTATTACCTCAGTAAACATTGTAAACATGAGTTTATGGTCTCAATCTCTAGTTTCAAGTCTTCTTCAATACAGCATGATGTTCATTTAGTACATTATGGTCCATTTAGAGTCACACAGACCATAAAGCAGGGGATGCTTTAGGGCGGGACTACACGGTGATTGACAGGTCTCTACCAGATATTAGATACGCCGTCTCTACGTCACTCCTCCTCAGTCTGTGGTTAGTTCTCACAGCTGTTAAGCTAACAGGCACAGTGAACGTAGGTCGACAGGTAGCCCGTCCAATCATTACATGCAGGCTGAATTAAATTACTGGACCTATTGGCTTATTACAGCCATGTGACAACAACAGATACCTGAATCTTGTTTGTTGTCAGAGCATTTGATTTATTGATTGCTGTTGGGATGTAAAGGGAATTGCAACAAAATATTATTGAAGAAGATCACCAACCTTAGCTTAAGTCAGTTTTCCCAGAGTCCTCCTGGTTTGACTGCGATCCTCACGGTGTGTTTTCTGCTCAGTGCTGCTGACCTGGGTGAACTGCTCCAGCGTTCGTATGGCCACCAGGATCCAGGACGTCTTCACGGTGGGGAAGCTGATGGCTCTGGGCCTCATCATTGTGGTCGGCCTGGTCCAGATCTGCAAGGGTAACATCCTCAGCCTGTGACCCATAAAGCTTTGCTGCTCCCCTGAAGAAGAAAGAAGCCACTCAAATGTCTGATTTATCTTTCCAGGGAACTACGAGGCGCTGACTCCCCAGGTGGCCTTCGCCATGGAAAGGACGCCAACGGTGGGTCAGATCGCTCTGGCCTTCCTACAGGCGTCCTTCGCCTTCAGTGGCTGGAACTTCCTCAACTACGTCACAGAGGAAGTGGTTGAACCCAGACGGTGAATATACCCACTTTTGTCATCACCTTCTCAACATCTTCCAGCTTCCGACTCAGCGTGTTTGTTTGCTCCGCTTGCTCAGACTGTTGGCGACATTTGGGGCTTTTTTTCAGGGGCAGCTTTTGTATAAATCAAATCTTAAAAGGAATAGTTTGACATTGTTTTTCTGGCAGAGAAGATCGATACCGCTCTCTTATCTGTTCATTAACTATTGAGGTGGCACCAGCAGCCGGTTATCTTAGCTAAGCAGAAAGACTGGAAATAGAGGGAAACAGCTAGCCTGGCTCCGTCCAACAGTAACAAAATCCACCGACCGGCATCTCGTTTGCATGTTGTGTTGCATTTGTTTAATCTGTACAAAAAACAAAGTGTATCATGACAATTTGTCGTTTTACGAGGCAAAATGTGCAGGAATAGTTCTGGGCCCGTTTTAAAACAAATTGTCGGTTTCACACTAACATGAAACATGAACTATTCCTTTCATATCCGTCGTTACATCTTCACTTTTTTTGTGATGTCATGTTTGGTGTGATGTCAATTTCACTTTTAGTTTTACTTTTATAGAGGTGCATAACCGGTGGCTCATTTGCATTTTCTCCCCAGTTTACTCTTAACTATTTTATGAACTGTGTTCGTCGAAGGAGATCCATATTTTCTGTTCATGTATAAACTGATAACAGTTCAAAACAATGAGCCTAGTTATTGGAGAGTTTTGTGTTGGTTGCCATTTACCATTCACACTGGCTGCGTTCTGCCACCGGTTTCTACATGTTATGATTGTGTGTGAACCCAACCTTCATGCATGTTTGATCGCTCTTCTTGGTTTTGATTGTATCATCTGTGCATGGCGTGTGACCACGGTCAGGAATCTACCTCGTGCCATCTACATCTCCATACCATTGGTGACCATTGTGTACACGCTCACCAACATCGCCTACTTCTCCTCCATGTCGCCCGAGGAGCTGCTGTCATCCAATGCCGTGGCTGTAGTGAGTAACGTGGCGATATGACGACGAGTCGCAATTATGCTTCATCTCTCAGATATTTAGGTCAGCGGTGGATAAAAAAAAACACTTTCTAGATCAGGAACAAGCAACCAGTGGTGGAATGTAACCAAGTACATCTACTCGAGTACAATCTTGACATACAGAGTAACGTATAAATATTACATTTCCATTTACACTAGAGGACGAGTAGATCCAGAATTCATACACTTCGATAAGATACTATAAATATCATAGAGTATAAAGTACATGAATATCAGATAAAAGGCAACAAATATAGATTGAAGCAGAACAATTCGTTCGATAAAAACATGTTGTGAATTTTGGAAATTATAACATCTTCATCATCATTTTGACTTCTGGACTAGATCACACGAGCCGGAATCAATCCTATGGAAGCCACCACTGGAATCTAATTCTACTAAAAGTATAACATTGTCTGATCCGCATCGAAATACAACATTAAACACAATGAACAGACGAAGAAGCTGTGCAGCGTTGATTTAGAATTTGAATGTCAACGTCAAACTACTCAGTGCAGCCCTAGAACTGTCCATCTCTCACAGTCATGTCGTGGTGTTTCATCACATCAGTCATTCTGTCTGTCGTCCTGCTGTCCAGACGTTCGGAGAGAAGCTGCTGGGAATGTTCTCCGTCATCATGCCGATCTCCGTGGCTCTGTCCACCTTCGGAGGGATCAACGGCTACCTGTTCACCTCCTCCAGGTTAGAGCTCCTCCCTCATGCTCCCTCATGCTCCCTCATGCTCCTATACTCTGCTTTGATACGGCTGCTGACGGGCCGTCTGATGTTTCTGCCCTCAGGTTGTGTTTCTCTGGAGCCAGAGAGGGTCACCTGCCCAGCCTGCTGGCCATGATCCATTATAAGAACTGCACACCCATCCCTGCCCTGCTGGTCTGCGTACGTACAACCTCACACTGATGATACACCAATGTTTGTGCTTCACTCAGATGATGCATCCGTCTATATACAGTATTTATTTCGATGTTGTCTCTCTTTTTATTGTATGTTTGTGTTTATTTGAATGTCAGAAGGATATTAAAAAACGGATCAATGGAAATTTGGATTACAGATTTGCTAAGGTTAAAGAAATCCATCCATCCATTATCCAAACCGCTTATCTTGTTCAGGGTCGCGGGGCGCTGGAGCCGATCCCAGCTGACATTGGGCGAAGGCAGGGTACACCCTGGACAGGTCGCCAGTTCATCGCAGGGCACATGTAGAGACAGACAAACATTCACGCTCACAACTACGGGCAATTTCGAGTCTCCAAATAACCTAAGCTGCATGTCTTTGGACTGTGGGAGGAAGCCGGAGAACCCGGAGGGAACCCACGCTGCAACAGGGAGAACGTGCAAACTCCACACAGAAGAACCACCCGGGATTGGGGATCGATCCCGGGTGGTCCTTGAAATCAGCGCTTCGAAGTTCACCAACAGGGGCTGTCAAACAAACTTTGAGCTGGCAGTAGCCCGCTAACGAAACAAAGTTAACTAGCTGTGGCTAATTGGCCTTACTCGGCAGAGATGTTCTTCTCGAAGTCAAGAGCGTAAGAACGTAATTATAAGTGTCTTTAGTTAGGTGGCGCGGGGTGTGATATCCCATACTATGTGTGTTGTACTGAACATACAGAAAGCAACCACACGTTTATTTTTGAATTCAAAATGTAATGGTATATTTCCAAAGTATTTTTGATCTTTTAAGATGGAACTCTAACATCTGTGGAGCGCCTTTTTAATATTGATCACATTGTCATGCCTTGCTGTGTTTTTCAGTGCGCTGCCACGATTGTTATACTCTGCATCGGAGAGACACACAACCTGATCAACTATGTCTCCTTCATCAACTACCTATCGTACGGCGTCACCATCGCAGGCCTGCTCTACTACCGCTGGAAGAAACCCAACCTGTTCCGACCCATCAAGGTACCGATACTTCTTTATACCAGTGGTGGAATATAACCAATTACATTTACAAAAGTACTTTACTTAAGTACAAACTTTAGGTACTTTACTTGCGTGTCAGATGGAAATCAGGAGGCAACCTCCAGTTCTGAAAAGTGAAGTCAAAGCTTCGCGTCCTAAAGCTGCATTCTCTCTAGTGTCT
>NW_022281070.1:0-6478 GCF_004355925.1 Anarrhichthys ocellatus | reverse complement strand
TATATATATATATATATATAAATATATAAATAAATAAATAATCTGGGAATGATTGTGAACTTTAAAACACATGTTTCCTTCAGGTGAACCTGTTGGTTCCTGTGTGCTACCTGATGTTCTGGGCGCTGCTGCTGGGTTTCAGTCTTTACTCAGAGCCGGTGGTTTGTGGCGTCGGTTTAGTCATCATGCTCACCGGCGTACCCGTCTACTTCCTGGGCGTCCATTGGAAAGAAAAACCAAAGTGCATCTACAGCTTCATTGGTGAGTTTCCAAAAGGAGGTTTGTTAAAGGATTCTGACTCTGTCTGTTGTAGCGAATGTATATTGTGTATTTAATTTAACATCACTCTTGCTTTCCTGCAGAGAGGGCGACGTACGTGGGCCAGAGGTTGTGTTTCGTGGTCTTTCCTCAGTTCGACCCCATCGAGATCGCCGATCCTTCAGAATGGACTGACCGGTCATCAGGCAGGAGCAGTTTGTCTGCCAATTCTTAAAAAGACTTTTCTCTGAATATATGAAGATCATTTTTTGTTTTTGCCTCTTTTTGCCTGTTTTTATTCCATCACCGTGTAAGTCCAGACACTTCTTCCTGGTTTGGGAGCTTCCTGTCTGACCTTTGACCCTCTGAGACTCTGGTTTCCCCTGCGGTCGAGTGGAAACGCCTGTTCTTCTGAGCGGGCGGCTCGCACTTTTTATGTTCTCCTCTTTTCTACTAAGCCGTGAAGTTACATCAACCTAATACCAACGGTTTCACACTGTTGAAAATGACTTTTATTGCCATTCTGGATCCCATTTGTTGCTGTTTTTTCCTGTAGCGTGACAGAACTCTGACCGACTGGCGGCTCTTTCTTCTGAATGTTGCTGCTGTTTTATCGTGCCTTAAAGCCTTTTCACACCAAGTCCCAAACCAATCTGTCGCCAGTGTTCTGAAAAGAATTAAGAAAATGTATTATTTCAGAACAGATCTGCAGTTGAGTGAAACCCCAAAGTACAACTCCAACAGCCTTCATGTATTTTTGTTCTTCTTTCTTGCTGCATGACTGCTTGAATTGTCATGTTGTTCCCAGTAATGTACACATTTTTGACATTTTTACCAATCTTGCATCCTGTTCTAATGGAAAAAGAGGCTGAGACAGCAGTTTAGGCACGCGTGTCAGGAGAGATCGATAATGCACACGATAGTACCGTCCATATGAAGAGCCAAAGTGAAAACCAGAACGTTGGGTTCTTTAACAGAAATAAGGAAACTTGATTTTAATCACATTGGCAGAAATGCAAAAAAATAAGCATTCTGTGTACTTCATTCTTTGTCTTGATGAGGGCGGCCATGATTTCCATGGATTTAAGTACAGACATTCATGTTCCCCAGATGATGAACCCTAATGACTTTGGTGATCCTCTGATTGTTAATTGTTGATGTGTCCAACACTTGGGTTCACGACCAAATAGCTGCAGAACTACTGACCTTCACATCAGCCTCAGATGGACTTTGTGTTAGCTCAAAATAGCTAATGTTAGCATGCTAACACGCTAAACTGAGAAGGTGAACTTGGTAAACCTTATACCTGCACAGAGCTGCATGGCTGTAGACTGGTTTCAATTAGATGTTAATGTTTATTTCATTGTACTGTCGTAGCCCAACAGAGGAGCTAGCCAATCCAATAGTTACCTTTTTATCAGGACTGGAGTTTTCTGTTTCATGCTAACAAATGAATTGTTGCTAACTTTAGTGTTTGAATTCTTACATCCTCTGATAGAAACTAATTTATCTCAGAATATGGAAACACAACGCGTTTCACTTTTTCAGAAACACCAGTAAAAGATTCTCTCAATGAGAGATTGCATTGAGTCTCAGAAGCTAGCAGAACAGTGAACAGGCCGGATGTCACACGTTAAGACTTCAGCTTTCTATTTCCACATGTTGTTGGTAATCTGCCACAGATACTCCTCCAAAAGGCAGGTTCACTGAGTCATCTGGATAAATCTAGAACATGTGCTGATGTCAAATCTTGGAACTCATCCCGTTCATTATACAACTGCTGGTGCAAGTATCAGCTGTTCGGACGATGTATTTGTTAATACTATAAATTGAATATCAATTTAAACTTCAAACACAGCGTAGAATAAAAATGCACCAACAAAACACAGTGTGCAGACAGCAGTGGTGGATAAACATAGTCACAGCTTTTACTTTAGTCGTAGTAGTAGTTAAGTTAGTATACTACTATTTGTTTGTAATATAAGACCTGCCCACAGGTAATGAGCTAACCAGCTATAGAAAAACTGAATGGAACATCACAAATACCCAAAAACGTTTTTACGGCTTGGTCCAGAGATGTTCTGTAAAAAGTACAAAAAGGTAAATTACTCATTATGCAGACGGGCCCATTTCACAATAATATATATCCTATGATTGGATTATATTTCTTGATGCATTGTCCATCATTTTTGTTCATTATATTTTGATTATTTGTTGATTATATTTTGTCTTTTTAATCTGAATCTGTAAAGTAACTAGAAGCTAAAATAAATGTAGTGAAGTGGAAGTATAAAGTAGCAGAAAATGGAAGTACTTCAGTAAAGCACAAGTACCTCAAAATTGTACGAGAGTAAATGTACTTTCCATCGCAATCATAGATTGAATGTGTTAACTTTTGAAAAAATGTGTTATTTTCATGGAAACTGAAGACTTTATGTGAAAAGGCCTTTACGGGGGAATGTATATTCAAATGTTTATTAACTGATTCACTCTATTAGATTTTTAATATATTTGGCGAGTGCCTTTTGTTTGGTTGCTCTTGTGTATTGCATTTGTATATTTGAGAAGCACTTTGGTGTTCCACCGTCTGTCTTCTCTTTGCCGTTCAGTTTGAACTCTTTTCTTTTGTAAATCCAGACGCGCTGGACTCATTTTTTGCACAAAGCACTGTCGCCTCCCTGAGACCAAGTGCAAGCTCCAGTTTATTAATCTGTTGTTAACAAAACGTAGTCGTGTCCATCTCACCTGCTGCTGCTCTCTCACATCGATGCACATCGCTCTGGTTTGATGGAATCCACTGATTTACTGCAGACGTGCTCACGAATCTTTGCAGCAAAGTATTTTTAAAATGTTGTTATGTTTATTAAGCTGTGCTAATGAAACGTGTGACTAATATTATACATGTAGCTCCACTTCTTCTTGGTAGAGGAATGAATCACTTTGCCCATGTTGACTCTATAAACGGTACAAAGCCAACTTTCAGTTACTCCCAACTCTGTGCTCACTTATCATTTTATGATTTAATTTGGCACATAACCTCTATTATATGATTCTGGGTTTTTATTTTGGTTGTCAGACAACTGTGCTGTTATAAAACAGCAACGTAATTAACATTAGCCAGTCAGCATTTTTAGACTCAAATGATTTAAATCGTTTTTTTATAACTGTGCAGTCGTTTGACGCATAAAAGCAGAAAGATGTTTGAATGAGAAGACTGTCTGTATTGTGTCATAATGATAAATATATTAATATATTATTAAATATAATAATCAGAGTTTAGGTTTGCACAAACTTTGTAAAATGTGATAATCCTACTGATCCTATTTTTATCACAACGAATCTGACTCTCTGGTTTCAATAGTTCTGATTATAGGTTTATACGTCAGAAGTCACCAAGTCTATTTGAGGACGCTGATTGGCTAAATTGTATGTCACACATTTATATCTTTAATCAGCAATCGGCTAAACTGCTTCATAGCCCCGCCTCTTTGGGGCAGTTTCTCCAGCGCCCCAGAGCTGCTGAGACGTGCACGCGCGGAGAGGACGTGCAGGAAAAGCATTTATTTACCGCAGATATCATATTTTACACATATTACTGGTGATTCCATGTTTCAAAAACACAAATATTGACAACTTGCATCGTTTATTATTATTATTTATTTTATTTTATTTGCTGTGGCTCAAGGTGGGGTCTATTGACCAGCCGCCACTGTTTATACTGTATATATATATAACCATGGCTCGAACCTATGTAGTGTTGATCTACATCAGGGGTCCCCAAACCTTTTCCTGTGAGGGCCACATAACTTTTCCCTTCTCTGATGGGGCCGGGGTCAGCTTGGCGTACAAATGTATTCTGCTGAGCTAACAGTCCACTTTTTAGCTTTGAGAGTTTGTCTGCTCGCATTTGGCCTTGCAAGTCATCGTACTTGTCTTTGTGACGGGATTCATGGTGTCGGCGCAGATTGTGTTCTTTGAATACCGCCACCGCCTCTTGACAGATGAGACAAACAGCCTTTTCTTTGCATTGAACAAGAAGATAATCGTTTGACACTGCAGGTTAAATACCCTGCATTCTGAATCTATGTTTCTCTTACCTAACCTTTTGGCCATTGTTCCGTTCTATTTCACAGGGCTAGTCTGGGATTTGCGTGGCCAGACTGAAAAAAAATCATAATGCGTCTCTGGTATTGTTCAGGGGGCCGGGCCAAATGTGGAGGCGGGCCGTATCTGGCCCGCGGGCCTTAGTTTGGGGACCACTGATCTACATGATCGTGATCTATGACGCTGTGGTGACGTAAGAGTCCAAACAGGAAGTAGAAACAGCACGCTCGGTTTTTCTTCCCCACGTTACAGCTGCTGTTACATAAATGCCGGTGAGTTAATTTAATGTGAAGTTATACATGATACAGATACACATTTGTACACACAGAAGCCTCTGAAGCATATGAATTCACCCTTTAGCTCGCATTGTGTTCAAACGGTCTGTTTAAGGAGCAGCTAGCTACAGTGTTAGCACTAGCATAACCACACTCCGTTCAGAAAACTCGCAGTTTACAGTTCGCTAGCTTGTCGGTTTGATAACAGACCTGAACGAGTGTAAATATCATCAGTTTATCAATCAGCAGCGCTCTGTTGTGACTCCGGCATACTTTTATATCGTTTATTGCAATTAAAAGTCAATAATTTGTTGATTAATGTTCGGCTCTAGCGCTGGAGAGAGACGGATTAATCCTCCGACCTGTAGCAGGAACGTTAGCTAGAAATGCAGCCGGTACTAAAGCTTACTGTTATATTTGTTCTATTGTGTTCTCTGGATGAAATATTAATCAACATAATTCAGGTTTAAAGTTTGTGGTGTTTAGTTGTCGGCTGTTAAATGTGAACTTTGGGTGAAAACCGAAACCTCATTAAATCAGCTGGTTTGTGAGCGGAGTCTGGTGAGAAAACGAGGCTTCGATGTCTAACTATTATTGTTATAATAATGATAATATTATATACAATATTATAATATAATTATATATTATATATTAATATTACATTATTACACCATTGTAATAAAATAATAATAGTAATAAACATGAATCAAGAACAGTTGATGGATGTTTAACTCCAGTGTTTACAGACACGTAATCAATAATTCTAATAATAATATTATAAAATATTATAATATTATATTTGATCAATAATTGTAATTCAAAACTACCTAATAATAAACATGAATCAAGAACAGTTGATGGATGTCTAACAATAATAATAATAATATGACATTGTATGATAGTCTCCGTGGCGTTCACTGGACCTCTGAGCCTCCATGATGGCAGCGGGCCGGCTGAGCTTCAGTAACATCACCGCTCTGGCCCCGATGGTCCGGATCGGGACTCTGCCCATGAGGCTGCTGGCTCTGGACTACGGAGCGGACGTGGTTTACTGTGAGGTGAGGAGGGTTAGGAGGGGTTAATGAGGGAAATACAAAGCTCTGTACACATGGATGTTACTGTGTACACGCACACACGCACGCACACACACACGCACACACACACACACACACACACACACACCACACGCACACACACACACACACACATCTGAAGTCTGTGGAAGCCCAGAAAAAATAAAATCCCATAAGTCTTTATTTATTAATACTTTATTGAAACAAAGAGTTAGTACCTCATAAATAGATTTACTTTATTATTCTGAGATACAAACTCATTTATTTTAATGAAGCTTGTCCTGATAATGACTCTGTTTTCCTGTATTTGTATGTGTTCCTGTCAGAAGTGGTCTTCTGCTATCGGTGTGTATTTGAGTGTTGACGTGTTATTAACTCTTTTCTGTCTGTTTCAGGAGTTGATCGACATCAAAATGGCGAAGTGTCACCGAGTGGTGAACGGTGAGAGTCTGTTTTCACCCTCGCTTTAAGTTGAACACCGTCAGCGCTGGAAGGACGTACTTGGATCCTGTGTTTCAGAGCGTCAAGAGAAATAAACTTGTTTTTAATTGTGTGTTTCCAGAGGTGCTGCAGACGGTGGATTTTGTGGCCCCGGATGAACGAGTGATGTTCAGGACCTGTGAGAGGGAGAAGGACCGAGTCGTCTTCCAGATGGTGAGACAGAAGACATCAATACTTAATGTGTAGATCGTTCTCAGTCCGAGCCGTGAGTTTACTGCTACTTCTTCTTCTTCTTCTTCTTCTTCTTCTTCTTCTTCTTCTTCTTCT
>NW_022281069.1:6578-13683 GCF_004355925.1 Anarrhichthys ocellatus | reverse complement strand
TCTATTCATTCCTTAACTTGAGTAAGATTTTGAATGCAGGACTTTTAATTTTGCAAAAAAATCTCAGAGATTAAAGTTTCAATTTATTTGAAAAATGTAGGTTTTCATTTAGATTTACCGGTGAATTCCAAAGAAGAAAAGTCACAAAGTTTCGCAAAATAAGTCGTACATTTATGTGAAAAGTTTTGACATTCTCTGAGATTATTAGCAAATTTACATGAAAACAAACGTGGAAAACAACGTGGTACCTTGACAAAACATTTTACGACTTTATTATTCCCAGAAATGTACGACTTTTATCTCATAAACCTCGAGTTTTTTCTCTGAGTAATACCCCCTCTCCCCCGGCTCCTACAGTGGCCCCAATACGCCATCGCACATGACAGCTCCACTACTGCTCTGTATGTGATTCTGCGTGGAGAGATGGTGTTTGTGCTGCGACTGGCTCTCAGCACGCCTGCATCATTCATGAAGGATGATTGTCTTGCGGCTGCTGCTGATGGATCCTGATCTTTCCTCTCTAATGCTTATCAATGAACTACAGGTCTGGTCCTCTGTGAGTCAGAGGGGAAGTGGTCACATGTGAAGAGTCTCTTATGTAACAGCTGCCTGAAGGCTTTTTAAATACCTTTTTTATGGCTGTAGTAGGAGAGCAGGACTAGAAGATGGGATGTTTATTTTCGAAAAAGTAAGCTGGTTTTATCAGAGGAAGAACTCCAAAAAGTGACAGACCTGCTGAGTCTAGTTAGAGTCGCTGTGTTGTGATTGGACACTGTTTAGGAAATGGAAGGGTTAATCGAAAGGTTTGGACCAGACGGCAACCTCCGGTCCTGCCAAGAGAAGCTAAAGCTTCATGTGTTAAAGCTGCATTCTCTCTAGTGACCACCAGGGGGCGACTCCTCTGGTTGTATAGAAGTCTATGAGAAAATGACTCTACTTCTCTCTTGATTTATTACCTCAGTAAACATTGTAAACATGAGTTTATGGTCTCAATCTCTAGTTTCAAGTCTTCTTCAATACAGCATGATGTTCATTTAGTACATTATGGTCCATTTAGAGTCAAACAGACCATAAAGCAGGGGATGCTTTAGGGCGGGGCTACACGGTGATTGACAGGTCTCTACCAGAGACGTATATGGCGTCTCTACGTCACTCCTCTTCAGTCCAGATATGGTCACTTCCAACAAGCACACCCGAAACCTTTTTACAAAATTGACAGTCGGACTTGAACAATTAGCAAAGGACTCAAAGGTGACGAACTCCACTTTGCGTTGTTAATATTTCATGGAAGAAGGAAAAACTAGATAATTAACCTCAGCAAAAAGTATCTGCAGAGTTTGGGGATGTGAGAGCAGCTTCTTCACTCCTCATGTTCCCATCAAACATTGATTCTATCAAAAAGAAATGCTGCATCAGGACTTTCAGGACTGTCAGAACTAGAAGTGACAGGACTAAGGCCCATGATGCAGGATGTCAGTGTTGTGCAGCCCGGAGCTGAGTCCACATTAGTCCGTGTGGACCCGTCAGGCTGCCTAATTGCTTGCTACCTGCACTGAACGCCATTAATCCACAAAGCCTCTTTGTCCTGTCAATGAGTAAATAACCGTCTGGCGTGAAATCACGTCTGCGAGGTGAAACGGCGAAACTTCAGCGTGTGATTCCTCTCCTCTGACTCCATCATTCACTTGTTTGTTTTTCTGGAGCTGGATGCTGAAACGTGAGCTCTGCCCAGGATTCTTGGGTCTGCAGTGTGTGTGTGTGTGGGGGGGGGGGGGGGACCTTGCCACGTTTTGTTTGCTCTTCGCAACGGAAGTGGTCTGTTTGGTGGGGCTGACAGCTCGTCTTTGTGTCGGAGAGCGAGGCCACCATGAGAGAGAGCGGGGCAAAGCCGGTGACAATGATGGACGAGGTGAAACAATCGTGCCCTCCCTCGCTCGCCCGTTTCCCACATTCCTGCCTCCCATGGAAACTGGCTGCTGCCGCCCACCGCCGGCAGGAACACCGGCACCGGCTCCCCAGTGTAGTCACTCTACGGGGGCTGAAGCATTTAAAGGAGCACTCTTGCACAAGTGTACATTTTTAAAGTCACTTTTTCTCAACGTGGTTAGTAACAATAGGCCTGTTGTATAAAGTCTTCTGTTGCTCTGCGGGAACTTTTGTCAAGTCTGAGGAAATAGCCCGGATGATGTCACACTGTGGTGATGTCATCAGGGTTATCTTTAGTTTGGGTTTTGAGACAAAAAAAAAAAGATAATAAATCAATGCAGACTGATAACAGAAAACTGTCCGTACAAACTGGAGGCGTGGAGTTTTGAGGATGTTTGTATTTAATGAAACGATGCTGCTGAGTTGCATTATGGGAAATGTAGGATCCAGTGTTTTTGAAGCTTGACCCATACTAGTAGATTATAAGGACCAGGTTATGCTAGAAGACTACGACATGTGGTCCGACATAGGGTTTGCAGAATTCTGTGAATATTCAAGGTGGAAACTTTCCATAGGAATTAACGTGAAATATATTATTGTGGTTATTTACAGTGTCATATGCAGACAGAAACAATCCTTTTACCATTGTAAGCAGACATCATTATCCTGGTTCCGTCCGAATAAATTGCACATTTTAAACTGCGTTTTACGTTGATTTTGTTGTTGTGAACAAAAGCAAACATTCCTCCTGCAGTCTATTACTCTGGTAAAAAAACATCCCTTCCAGCTGCATCACCCAATATAGACATACCTACTACCGATAACCCTTCACCTAAACAAGTGCCTGGCTGGTTATAGTGCCCCCTAGTGTCAACTAAAATAAATACAAAAGTAAAAACAAAATAATCGAACTAATAAAAGTAGCTCCAACACAGTGAATAGAAACACAATGACAGCCTGTTCCTTTAAGGCCAAAACTATCCTAATGTACATAAACAACCAACATGGCTGCTGTTAGTACCAGGCGGCATCCTCCGGTTCTGCCAAGTGAATCCGATGCCTCATGTGTTAAAGCTGCATTCTCTCTAGTGTCCACCAGGGGGCGACTCCTCTGGTTGTATAGAAGTCTATGAGAAAATGACTCTACTTCTCTCTTGATTTATTACCTCAGTAAACATTGTAAACATGAGTTTATGGTCTCAATCTCTAGTTTCAAGTCTTCTTCAATACAGCATGATGTTCATTTAGTACATTATGGTCCATTTAGAGTCACACAGACCATAAAGCAGGGGATGCTTTAGGGCGGGACTACACGGTGATTGACAGGTCTCTACCAGATATTAGATACGCCGTCTCTACGTCACTCCTCCTCAGTCTGTGGTTAGTTCTCACAGCTGTTAAGCTAACAGGCACAGTGAACGTAGGTCGACAGGTAGCCCGTCCAATCATTACATGCAGGCTGAATTAAATTACTGGACCTATTGGCTTATTACAGCCATGTGACAACAACAGATACCTGAATCTTGTTTGTTGTCAGAGCATTTGATTTATTGATTGCTGTTGGGATGTAAAGGGAATTGCAACAAAATATTATTGAAGAAGATCACCAACCTTAGCTTAAGTCAGTTTTCCCAGAGTCCTCCTGGTTTGACTGCGATCCTCACGGTGTGTTTTCTGCTCAGTGCTGCTGACCTGGGTGAACTGCTCCAGCGTTCGTATGGCCACCAGGATCCAGGACGTCTTCACGGTGGGGAAGCTGATGGCTCTGGGCCTCATCATTGTGGTCGGCCTGGTCCAGATCTGCAAGGGTAACATCCTCAGCCTGTGACCCATAAAGCTTTGCTGCTCCCCTGAAGAAGAAAGAAGCCACTCAAATGTCTGATTTATCTTTCCAGGGAACTACGAGGCGCTGACTCCCCAGGTGGCCTTCGCCATGGAAAGGACGCCAACGGTGGGTCAGATCGCTCTGGCCTTCCTACAGGCGTCCTTCGCCTTCAGTGGCTGGAACTTCCTCAACTACGTCACAGAGGAAGTGGTTGAACCCAGACGGTGAATATACCCACTTTTGTCATCACCTTCTCAACATCTTCCAGCTTCCGACTCAGCGTGTTTGTTTGCTCCGCTTGCTCAGACTGTTGGCGACATTTGGGGCTTTTTTTCAGGGGCAGCTTTTGTATAAATCAAATCTTAAAAGGAATAGTTTGACATTGTTTTTCTGGCAGAGAAGATCGATACCGCTCTCTTATCTGTTCATTAAATATTGAGGTGGCACCAGCAGCCGGTTATCTTAGCTAAGCAGAAAGACTGGAAATAGAGGGAAACAGCTAGCCTGGCTCCGTCCAACAGTAACAAAATCCACCGACCGGCATCTCGTTTGCATGTTGTGTTGCATTTGTTTAATCTGTACAAAAAACAAAGTGTATCATGACAATTTGTCGTTTTACGAGGCAAAATGTGCAGGAATAGTTCTGGGCCCGTTTTAAAACAAATTGTCGGTTTCACACTAACATGAAACATGAACTATTCCTTTCATATCCGTCGTTACATCTTCACTTTTTTTGTGATGTCATGTTTGGTGTGATGTCAATTTCACTTTTAGTTTTACTTTTATAGAGGTGCATAACCGGTGGCTCATTTGCATTTTCTCCCCAGTTTACTCTTAACTATTTTATGAACTGTGTTCGTCGAAGGAGATCCATATTTTCTGTTCATGTATAAACTGATAACAGTTCAAAACAATGAGCCTAGTTATTGGAGAGTTTTGTGTTGGTTGCCATTTACCATTCACACTGGCTGCGTTCTGCCACCGGTTTCTACATGTTATGATTGTGTGTGAACCCAACCTTCATGCATGTTTGATCGCTCTTCTTGGTTTTGATTGTATCATCTGTGCATGGCGTGTGACCACGGTCAGGAATCTACCTCGTGCCATCTACATCTCCATACCATTGGTGACCATTGTGTACACGCTCACCAACATCGCCTACTTCTCCTCCATGTCGCCCGAGGAGCTGCTGTCATCCAATGCCGTGGCTGTAGTGAGTAACGTGGCGATATGACGACGAGTCGCAATTATGCTTCATCTCTCAGATATTTAGGTCAGCGGTGGATAAAAAAAAACACTTTCTAGATCAGGAACAAGCAACCAGTGGTGGAATGTAACCAAGTACATCTACTCGAGTACAATCTTGACATACAGAGTAACGTATAAATATTACATTTCCATTTACACTAGAGGACGAGTAGATCCAGAATTCATACACTTCGATAAGATACTATAAATATCATAGAGTATAAAGTACATGAATATCAGATAAAAGGCAACAAATATAGATTGAAGCAGAACAATTCGTTCGATAAAAACATGTTGTGAATTTTGGAAATTATAACATCTTCATCATCATTTTGACTTCTGGACTAGATCACACGAGCCGGAATCAATCCTATGGAAGCCACCACTGGAATCTAATTCTACTAAAAGTATAACATTGTCTGATCCGCATCGAAATACAACATTAAACACAATGAACAGACGAAGAAGCTGTGCAGCGTTGATTTAGAATTTGAATGTCAACGTCAAACTACTCAGTGCAGCCCTAGAACTGTCCATCTCTCACAGTCATGTCGTGGTGTTTCATCACATCAGTCATTCTGTCTGTCGTCCTGCTGTCCAGACGTTCGGAGAGAAGCTGCTGGGAATGTTCTCCGTCATCATGCCGATCTCCGTGGCTCTGTCCACCTTCGGAGGGATCAACGGCTACCTGTTCACCTCCTCCAGGTTAGAGCTCCTCCCTCATGCTCCCTCATGCTCCCTCATGCTCCTATACTCTGCTTTGATACGGCTGCTGACGGGCCGTCTGATGTTTCTGCCCTCAGGTTGTGTTTCTCTGGAGCCAGAGAGGGTCACCTGCCCAGCCTGCTGGCCATGATCCATTATAAGAACTGCACACCCATCCCTGCCCTGCTGGTCTGCGTACGTACAACCTCACACTGATGATACACCAATGTTTGTGCTTCACTCAGATGATGCATCCGTCTATATACAGTATTTATTTCGATGTTGTCTCTCTTTTTATTGTATGTTTGTGTTTATTTGAATGTCAGAAGGATATTAAAAAACGGATCAATGGAAATTTGGATTACAGATTTGCTAAGGTTAAAGAAATCCATCCATCCATTATCCAAACCGCTTATCTTGTTCAGGGTCGCGGGGCGCTGGAGCCGATCCCAGCTGACATTGGGCGAAGGCAGGGTACACCCTGGACAGGTCGCCAGTTCATCGCAGGGCACATGTAGAGACAGACAAACATTCACGCTCACAACTACGGGCAATTTCGAGTCTCCAAATAACCTAAGCTGCATGTCTTTGGACTGTGGGAGGAAGCCGGAGAACCCGGAGGGAACCCACGCTGCAACAGGGAGAACGTGCAAACTCCACACAGAAGAACCACCCGGGATTGGGGATCGATCCCGGGTGGTCCTTGAAATCAGCGCTTCGAAGTTCACCAACAGGGGCTGTCAAACAAACTTTGAGCTGGCAGTAGCCCGCTAACGAAACAAAGTTAACTAGCTGTGGCTAATTGGCCTTACTCGGCAGAGATGTTCTTCTCGAAGTCAAGAGCGTAAGAACGTAATTATAAGTGTCTTTAGTTAGGTGGCGCGGGGTGTGATATCCCATACTATGTGTGTTGTACTGAACATACAGAAAGCAACCACACGTTTATTTTTGAATTCAAAATGTAATGGTATATTTCCAAAGTATTTTTGATCTTTTAAGATGGAACTCTAACATCTGTGGAGCGCCTTTTTAATATTGATCACATTGTCATGCCTTGCTGTGTTTTTCAGTGCGCTGCCACGATTGTTATACTCTGCATCGGAGAGACACACAACCTGATCAACTATGTCTCCTTCATCAACTACCTATCGTACGGCGTCACCATCGCAGGCCTGCTCTACTACCGCTGGAAGAAACCCAACCTGTTCCGACCCATCAAGGTACCGATACTTCTTTATACCAGTGGTGGAATATAACCAATTACATTTACAAAAGTACTTTACTTAAGTACAAACTTTAGGTACTTTACTTGCGTGTCAGATGGAAATCAGGAGGCAACCTCCAGTTCTGAAAAGTGAAGTCAAAGCTTCGCGTCCTAAAGCTGCATTCTCTCTAGTGTCT
>NW_022281069.1:0-6478 GCF_004355925.1 Anarrhichthys ocellatus | reverse complement strand
TATATATATATATATATATAAATATATAAATAAATAAATAATCTGGGAATGATTGTGAACTTTAAAACACATGTTTCCTTCAGGTGAACCTGTTGGTTCCTGTGTGCTACCTGATGTTCTGGGCGCTGCTGCTGGGTTTCAGTCTTTACTCAGAGCCGGTGGTTTGTGGCGTCGGTTTAGTCATCATGCTCACCGGCGTACCCGTCTACTTCCTGGGCGTCCATTGGAAAGAAAAACCAAAGTGCATCTACAGCTTCATTGGTGAGTTTCCAAAAGGAGGTTTGTTAAAGGATTCTGACTCTGTCTGTTGTAGCGAATGTATATTGTGTATTTAATTTAACATCACTCTTGCTTTCCTGCAGAGAGGGCGACGTACGTGGGCCAGAGGTTGTGTTTCGTGGTCTTTCCTCAGTTCGACCCCATCGAGATCGCCGATCCTTCAGAATGGACTGACCGGTCATCAGGCAGGAGCAGTTTGTCTGCCAATTCTTAAAAAGACTTTTCTCTGAATATATGAAGATCATTTTTTGTTTTTGCCTCTTTTTGCCTGTTTTTATTCCATCACCGTGTAAGTCCAGACACTTCTTCCTGGTTTGGGAGCTTCCTGTCTGACCTTTGACCCTCTGAGACTCTGGTTTCCCCTGCGGTCGAGTGGAAACGCCTGTTCTTCTGAGCGGGCGGCTCGCACTTTTTATGTTCTCCTCTTTTCTACTAAGCCGTGAAGTTACATCAACCTAATACCAACGGTTTCACACTGTTGAAAATGACTTTTATTGCCATTCTGGATCCCATTTGTTGCTGTTTTTTCCTGTAGCGTGACAGAACTCTGACCGACTGGCGGCTCTTTCTTCTGAATGTTGCTGCTGTTTTATCGTGCCTTAAAGCCTTTTCACACCAAGTCCCAAACCAATCTGTCGCCAGTGTTCTGAAAAGAATTAAGAAAATGTATTATTTCAGAACAGATCTGCAGTTGAGTGAAACCCCAAAGTACAACTCCAACAGCCTTCATGTATTTTTGTTCTTCTTTCTTGCTGCATGACTGCTTGAATTGTCATGTTGTTCCCAGTAATGTACACATTTTTGACATTTTTACCAATCTTGCATCCTGTTCTAATGGAAAAAGAGGCTGAGACAGCAGTTTAGGCACGCGTGTCAGGAGAGATCGATAATGCACACGATAGTACCGTCCATATGAAGAGCCAAAGTGAAAACCAGAACGTTGGGTTCTTTAACAGAAATAAGGAAACTTGATTTTAATCACATTGGCAGAAATGCAAAAAAATAAGCATTCTGTGTACTTCATTCTTTGTCTTGATGAGGGCGGCCATGATTTCCATGGATTTAAGTACAGACATTCATGTTCCCCAGATGATGAACCCTAATGACTTTGGTGATCCTCTGATTGTTAATTGTTGATGTGTCCAACACTTGGGTTCACGACCAAATAGCTGCAGAACTACTGACCTTCACATCAGCCTCAGATGGACTTTGTGTTAGCTCAAAATAGCTAATGTTAGCATGCTAACACGCTAAACTGAGAAGGTGAACTTGGTAAACCTTATACCTGCACAGAGCTGCATGGCTGTAGACTGGTTTCAATTAGATGTTAATGTTTATTTCATTGTACTGTCGTAGCCCAACAGAGGAGCTAGCCAATCCAATAGTTACCTTTTTATCAGGACTGGAGTTTTCTGTTTCATGCTAACAAATGAATTGTTGCTAACTTTAGTGTTTGAATTCTTACATCCTCTGATAGAAACTAATTTATCTCAGAATATGGAAACACAACGCGTTTCACTTTTTCAGAAACACCAGTAAAAGATTCTCTCAATGAGAGATTGCATTGAGTCTCAGAAGCTAGCAGAACAGTGAACAGGCCGGATGTCACACGTTAAGACTTCAGCTTTCTATTTCCACATGTTGTTGGTAATCTGCCACAGATACTCCTCCAAAAGGCAGGTTCACTGAGTCATCTGGATAAATCTAGAACATGTGCTGATGTCAAATCTTGGAACTCATCCCGTTCATTATACAACTGCTGGTGCAAGTATCAGCTGTTCGGACGATGTATTTGTTAATACTATAAATTGAATATCAATTTAAACTTCAAACACAGCGTAGAATAAAAATGCACCAACAAAACACAGTGTGCAGACAGCAGTGGTGGATAAACATAGTCACAGCTTTTACTTTAGTCGTAGTAGTAGTTAAGTTAGTATACTACTATTTGTTTGTAATATAAGACCTGCCCACAGGTAATGAGCTAACCAGCTATAGAAAAACTGAATGGAACATCACAAATACCCAAAAACGTTTTTACGGCTTGGTCCAGAGATGTTCTGTAAAAAGTACAAAAAGGTAAATTACTCATTATGCAGACGGGCCCATTTCACAATAATATATATCCTATGATTGGATTATATTTCTTGATGCATTGTCCATCATTTTTGTTCATTATATTTTGATTATTTGTTGATTATATTTTGTCTTTTTAATCTGAATCTGTAAAGTAACTAGAAGCTAAAATAAATGTAGTGAAGTGGAAGTATAAAGTAGCAGAAAATGGAAGTACTTCAGTAAAGCACAAGTACCTCAAAATTGTACGAGAGTAAATGTACTTTCCATCGCAATCATAGATTGAATGTGTTAACTTTTGAAAAAATGTGTTATTTTCATGGAAACTGAAGACTTTATGTGAAAAGGCCTTTACGGGGGAATGTATATTCAAATGTTTATTAACTGATTCACTCTATTAGATTTTTAATATATTTGGCGAGTGCCTTTTGTTTGGTTGCTCTTGTGTATTGCATTTGTATATTTGAGAAGCACTTTGGTGTTCCACCGTCTGTCTTCTCTTTGCCGTTCAGTTTGAACTCTTTTCTTTTGTAAATCCAGACGCGCTGGACTCATTTTTTGCACAAAGCACTGTCGCCTCCCTGAGACCAAGTGCAAGCTCCAGTTTATTAATCTGTTGTTAACAAAACGTAGTCGTGTCCATCTCACCTGCTGCTGCTCTCTCACATCGATGCACATCGCTCTGGTTTGATGGAATCCACTGATTTACTGCAGACGTGCTCACGAATCTTTGCAGCAAAGTATTTTTAAAATGTTGTTATGTTTATTAAGCTGTGCTAATGAAACGTGTGACTAATATTATACATGTAGCTCCACTTCTTCTTGGTAGAGGAATGAATCACTTTGCCCATGTTGACTCTATAAACGGTACAAAGCCAACTTTCAGTTACTCCCAACTCTGTGCTCACTTATCATTTTATGATTTAATTTGGCACATAACCTCTATTATATGATTCTGGGTTTTTATTTTGGTTGTCAGACAACTGTGCTGTTATAAAACAGCAACGTAATTAACATTAGCCAGTCAGCATTTTTAGACTCAAATGATTTAAATCGTTTTTTTATAACTGTGCAGTCGTTTGACGCATAAAAGCAGAAAGATGTTTGAATGAGAAGACTGTCTGTATTGTGTCATAATGATAAATATATTAATATATTATTAAATATAATAATCAGAGTTTAGGTTTGCACAAACTTTGTAAAATGTGATAATCCTACTGATCCTATTTTTATCACAACAAATCTGACTCTCTGGTTTCAATAGTTCTGATTATAGGTTTATACGTCAGAAGTCACCAAGTCTATTTGAGGACGCTGATTGGCTAAATTGTATGTCACACATTTATATCTTTAATCAGCAATCGGCTAAACTGCTTCATAGCCCCGCCTCTTTGGGGCAGTTTCTCCAGCGCCCCAGAGCTGCTGAGACGTGCACGCGCGGAGAGGACGTGCAGGAAAAGCATTTATTTACCGCAGATATCATATTTTACACATATTACTGGGTGATTCCATGTTTCAAAAACACAAATATTGACAACTTGCATCGTTTATTATTATTATTTATTTTATTTTATTTGCTGTGGCTCAAGGTGGGGTCTATTGACCAGCCGCCACTGTTTATACTGTATATACATATAACCATGGCTCGAACCTATGTAGTGTTGATCTACATCAGGGGTCCCCAAACCTTTTCCTGTGAGGGCCACATAACTTTTCCCTTCTCTGATGGGCCGGGGTCAGCTTGGCGTACAAATGTATTCTGCTGAGCTAACAGTCCACTTTTTAGCTTTGAGAGTTTGTCTGCTCGCATTTGGCCTTGCAAGTCATCGTACTTGTCTTTGTGACGGGTTTCATGGTGTCGGCACAGATTGTGTTCTTTGAATACCGCCACCGCCTCTTGACAGATGAGACAAACAGCCTTTTCTTTGCATTGAACAAGAAGATAATCGTTTGACACTGCAGGTTAAATACCCTGCATTCTGAATCTATGTTTCTCTTACCTAACCTTTTGGCCATTGTTCCGTTCTATTTCACAGGGCTAGTCTGGGATTTGCGTGGCCAGACTGAAAAAAAATCATAATGCGTCTCTGGTATTGTTCAGGGGGCCGGGCCAAATGTGGAGGCGGGCCGTATCTGGCCCGCGGGCCTTAGTTTGGGGACCACTGATCTACATGATCGTGATCTATGACGCTGTGGTGACGTAAGAGTCCAAACAGGAAGTAGAAACAGCACGCTCGGTTTTTCTTCCCCACGTTACAGCTGCTGTTACATAAATGCCGGTGAGTTAATTTAATGTGAAGTTATACATGATACAGATACACATTTGTACACACAGAAGCCTCTGAAGCATATGAATTCACCCTTTAGCTCGCATTGTGTTCAAACGGTCTGTTTAAGGAGCAGCTAGCTACAGTGTTAGCACTAGCATAACCACACTCCGTTCAGAAAACTCGCAGTTTACAGTTCGCTAGCTTGTCGGTTTGATAACAGACCTGAACGAGTGTAAATATCATCAGTTTATCAATCAGCAGCGCTCTGTTGTGACTCCGGCATACTTTTATATCGTTTATTGCAATTAAAAGTCAATAATTTGTTGATTAATGTTCGGCTCTAGCGCTGGAGAGAGACGGATTAATCCTCCGACCTGTAGCAGGAACGTTAGCTAGAAATGCAGCCGGTACTAAAGCTTACTGTTATATTTGTTCTATTGTGTTCTCTGGATGAAATATTAATCAACATAATTCAGGTTTAAAGTTTGTGGTGTTTAGTTGTCGGCTGTTAAATGTGAACTTTGGGTGAAAACCGAAACCTCATTAAATCAGCTGGTTTGTGAGCGGAGTCTGGTGAGAAAACGAGGCTTCGATGTCTAACTATTATTGTTATAATAATGATAATATTATATACAATATTATAATATAATTATATATTATATATTAATATTACATTATTACACCATTGTAATAAAATAATAATAGTAATAAACATGAATCAAGAACAGTTGATGGATGTTTAACTCCAGTGTTTACAGACACGTAATCAATAATTCTAATAATAATATTATAAAATATTATAATATTATATTTGATCAATAATTGTAATTCAAAACTACCTAATAATAAACATGAATCAAGAACAGTTGATGGATGTCTAACAATAATAATAATAATATGACATTGTATGATAGTCTCCGTGGCGTTCACTGGACCTCTGAGCCTCCATGATGGCAGCGGGCCGGCTGAGCTTCAGTAACATCACCGCTCTGGCCCCGATGGTCCGGATCGGGACTCTGCCCATGAGGCTGCTGGCTCTGGACTACGGAGCGGACGTGGTTTACTGTGAGGTGAGGAGGGTTAGGAGGGGTTAATGAGGGAAATACAAAGCTCTGTACACATGGATGTTACTGTGTACACGCACACACGCACGCACACACACACGCACACACACACACACACACACACACACACCACACGCACACACACACACACACACATCTGAAGTCTGTGGAAGCCCAGAAAAAATAAAATCCCATAAGTCTTTATTTATTAATACTTTATTGAAACAAAGAGTTAGTACCTCATAAATAGATTTACTTTATTATTCTGAGATACAAACTCATTTATTTTAATGAAGCTTGTCCTGATAATGACTCTGTTTTCCTGTATTTGTATGTGTTCCTGTCAGAAGTGGTCTTCTGCTATCGGTGTGTATTTGAGTGTTGACGTGTTATTAACTCTTTTCTGTCTGTTTCAGGAGTTGATCGACATCAAAATGGCGAAGTGTCACCGAGTGGTGAACGGTGAGAGTCTGTTTTCACCCTCGCTTTAAGTTGAACACCGTCAGCGCTGGAAGGACGTACTTGGATCCTGTGTTTCAGAGCGTCAAGAGAAATAAACTTGTTTTTAATTGTGTGTTTCCAGAGGTGCTGCAGACGGTGGATTTTGTGGCCCCGGATGAACGAGTGATGTTCAGGACCTGTGAGAGGGAGAAGGACCGAGTCGTCTTCCAGATGGTGAGACAGAAGACATCAATACTTAATGTGTAGATCGTTCTCAGTCCGAGCCGTGAGTTTACTGCTACTTCTTCTTCTTCTTCTTCTTCTTCTTCTTCTTCTTCTTCTTCTTCT
>NW_022281068.1:8558-13944 GCF_004355925.1 Anarrhichthys ocellatus | reverse complement strand
ATTAGAGGGACCATTAGAGGGAGCATTAGAAGGACCATCAGAGGGACCATTAGAAGGACCATTCGAGGGACAATTAGAAGGACCATTGGAGGGACCATCATAGGGGTCCACTAATCACACTGGACTGTGTTGAACCAGGTGTTCATGAATCCACCAGAGTCCTTCTGAAGCTCACAGCAACCAACAGGATATCTCAGCCACTTCCTGTGTCAATCAGTTGCCAGGCAACAACTGTAGCACCATCCAATAAAAAGCAATCAGGAAGTGAACGCGGCATCAACAATAACAAAGTGAACCACAAGACACAGAGACGAAGACAGACTGCTGTCCACACGTGTCCACCTGAAGACCGCAGGTGACCCCTGGACTGGAGCCAGGGAGACCCCCCCCCCCCCCCCCTTGGTTATCGGCCATATTTCAGAATAAAAGCATGAGGTGCGGGTGTACTCACTGTTCCTGTTGGCTTTGAGTTTGGACAGCAGCTTCTGAGTGGACATTAGGTCTCCGGTCTTCGCCGCCTGCAGCAGGTCCTGCTCCTTCCCCATGCTGCCTCCCTCCTACCTCCTGGGGTCTGAACCAGCCTTCTTTAAATCCTCCTCAGACCCTCATGCTGAGCTCGTTCTGGAATCTAGCGGACCGCCAGGAAACCAGAACCAGACTCCTAGTTTGAGGTAAATCTCTCCTAGTGATATTATTTCCTGTCAGAGGAGTCGATGTGGTTCGATGTGGTTTGATGTGGTTCGATGTGGTTCAGGACTGAAAAAGAAAGGAGAAAACCAGATTAGTTGGTCTCTGGAGGTGTGTGAGAGGACTGAGACCAGCAGAGATTCCTGTAACAGGATAAACCGGATGCTTAAACATGCATGAAGGATCTGGGTTCAGGAGCATCTTATGAAACAAAATCCAGTCCTGAATCCACTTATCGGATCCTGATCCCTCCTAAATCCTCATCGAGTCTAATCAGCTTTAACTTGAGATGTAAACGAGATCAGATCTGTGATCTTCTAAAGAAAATGTGACACACACACACACACACACACACACAGCTGTCACAGGTGAGTGTTAAAGCTCCTGTGAGCTTTAATTACAGCTCAACAAACATCCAAACACAAACAGATCATCACTCTGCTGGGTCAACACTGATCCAGAGCCTCAGGACCAGGATGTCACCAAACTACACTCACATATTTCATATCTTTAAACAGAGTTGCTGTAAAACAGCAGACGAGTTTGTCCAAACTCCACTGATTTATTTAAACCAGAGGAGATGAACGGACGGGTGGAACCACCTGCTGTTGGTTCCCGTCCCTGTGTGGCTGACCCTAGTCCTGCTCTAGTCCTGCCCTAGTCCTCATCTAGTCCTGCTCTAGTCCTCATCTAGTCCTCATCTAGTCCGGCCCTAGTCCTGCTCTAGTCCTCATCTAGTCCTGCTCTAGTCCTGCCCTAGTCCTCATCTAGTCCTGCCCTAGTCCTCATCTAGTCCTGCCCTAGTCCTGCTCTTCCCTCGGGCTCTTTTGTGACAAAATATCAGCACAGAGCTACTTAAACTCTTCCAGCTCGGTGAACAGAATCAACTCTCAGTGTCACTCAGATAACATTTGTCCTGATCTCTACAGGAGAACAGGAGAACGTGAGAACAGGAGAACAGGAGAACGTGAGAACAGGAGAACAGGAGAACGTGAGAACGTGAGAACGTGAGAACAGGAGAACAGGAGAACAGGAGAACGTGAGAACAGGAGAACAGGAGAATGTGAGAACATGAGAACATGAGAACAGGAGAACGTGCAGCACCGGCCTAAAACAACAACAGTGTTTCTGCATAAACAGAAAAAATAGGTTTTTGCAGCCAGATCTCAGAGTCCACATAGTTTCTACTCTCAGTGAGGGAACAACGAGTCACTCTGACACTCCGAGTCAGACAAGAGTCACATGACAGATATATATATACACACACAGACATATATATATATGTATATATATATATATATATATATATATGTATACATTTATATATTTAAGGTAAAGTGTTGCTGTTTTGATTGTTTACACTTGATAATAAGTTGTAACAGTTCTGTCTTCATATGAGACATTCTCTGTGATATTAAACCAGAGCTGGTATAAAAAGTCACTGTTTCTATTTCCTGTCTCGTGAACTACACAAACACAACATTCATTGAAAGGTTTCACTCTGAAGATCACCTCTGAACCTTCACTGGGTTTCATCAGAATGACGCACAATGGGGGGGGGGGGCCGGGACCCGATTATAACCTGACTGTGTCTGAGCTCACGAGCTCACTGATGGTGCTGAAGCCCGCCGAATTGGAGATTTGTTTCCGAGGACACAGAAAAAGTGTTTATTGTCTGAATACTACAATAGTTTATGTATTAATATTCAGATCAAGTGCTCAGATTGCAGATATGTGAAGGAGTGAAGGACCCGGAAAACAGGGTCAGATGTGGTCCGGAGTCTGGATATAAACAGACCTGAAGACCGACGCTGGTTGAACCAGTTCCGTAAGAACCGTTTCAACGGATCCATAACTGTACGAATATGTATTTAATCTCACGTGAACCGGACCACGTTACCTTGTTTCTTCTGTTTTGTGAATGTACGGTAGAAACTTTCCACACCGGATTTCTCGCGGACCACGGCGGCAGTTTGTAGGAAAGAAACTTTATTCCTTGTGTTGATATTCCAGTAAAAAACAAATCCAGTTTAATAATCCAGGAATGTTGACTTCAGATTAAAGTTTAATCCACGCGCGGAGTTCATGTATAAATTTGCCTTTTAGAGGTTTTACTACTTTTGTACGATGACGCTCCTCCTGGTTTTCCCTCCGCTCCCTGAATGCCACATTCTGTCCGCTACGTTCTCCAGAACGTGGAACACGGTGTCAAGTTACACACCTCGCCACACAGAACATCCGGCCCGGACTTTCAAAATAAAACCCCGACAAACGCGATAGCTGTGGATGCCCATTGCTGCCACTGTGAGGAAAAAATAAAGATCCTATAAGTCATTACAATGAGATATTATCTCATCATAATGACTTAGTATGATACTATCTCATCATAATGACTTAGTATGATACTATCTCATCATAATGACTTAGTATGATACTACGTCTAATAATACAAATAATACTAAATTAAATTGAGTTTATTTTCAATCACTTCTGACCGCGTGAAGTGTTTTTTTTAAGTGTACATTTGTATTAACGACGAACGAAAACTAAAAAACTTTTTAAATATATATTTATTCATATGCAGAGACAAACATATTAGTAATGAAGTGATTAGTTGATGAACAGACACTCTGATGATGGATTAATCCTGAAGAGCAGATACGACCTCATCAAGAGGATTTGGTTTTTATTCTTTGGGAATTTATAATTTGTCTTTAATTTTATGATGTTTTACAAAAACATAGTAATCGAGCAGATAAACCGGAAGTGAAAACAATGGTCAGTTGCAGTTTTTCAGCTGTTTTACCTGAACGCCGGTTTCATTTTATTTTATTAGTGTGTGACATTGAATGTATTTAAATCTGAGACGAAGTAAAAGTTCTCCTCTCAGTGAATAGATGTCATAGATAAATAAAAAGATAATTGAAACTTTGACATTTGTGCTTTTATTTTGAAGAATCAATCCCTTAATTTCCGGCTTTGTTCCGGTTCTCGTCACTGAGCTTTATGAGATATCATCGACCCGCCTACTTTCTTTCATCTTTCTCTTTTTCCAGAAACAGAAATGTTTTTTATTTTATTGTTCACGAGATTTTAATATTTTTAAAATTAATTAATTAATTAATCCCAGTTCTGAATATTAATATGATAATAAATATAATTTAGCAGCTTTTATTATTTACTAGTGAACTTCACTTTTTTAGATTTAAGTTGTTGGCATTAAATGTAAAGATGTATAAATAAAATGTTTGACCGCTGGGCATCAGATCTGACTTATAAATTTATAAAGTAAATATGTAATTTTAAAATGATAAAATGATATTTTAACCTTTTATCTGTTAATTTTAGATTATTATTGAACTTCTTTGTTTACTCGAGATTTCTTAGTAAAAAGAACAATTCTGTGTTTAATGTTAATATAAAAATATCATTTTTATTATTATTATCCCCTCAGAATCCCCTCGTACCAGTCATCCGTGGAAGGGGTATCTTTAGGAATCCAGAATTGAATAATAGTCTATCGTACTTTATACAACAGCATTCCAATCAGTTCAATCAAAGAAAGCACTTCGTCCTTCACTTCTCTCCACAATGTTTGTATCTTTGCACATTTCCAAAACATGTATATATGAGTAATGATGAGTTATCAATTAAACTCCACAACAGTTCATACAAGAATCAATACATCCATTAATTAACTAGTCTATTAATCAATTAGTGGATTCACAGAAAACTAACGTAAAATAATTTTGACGGTTGAAATCATCTTTCATGTAAAACATTTGATGTTTCCAAATTTAACAAAAATATTATTATTAATTAATCAATTAATAATGGTCATGTTATTACCATAAACATACTAATACTAATACTCTGACATCTGAAGAGAAAACTAAATACATTAATAATAACAGAACTCTGCTGACATCTAGTGGACAAACTGAGGTCGTCTTCTTCTTCTTCACATATTAAAATCATCACACTCTGAAGTCCAGATGTTTCATATTTAATTATTGTCATGAAAAAACACAATTCATTCAAAAAGTAAAAACTCTAAATTAATAAACACACAAATCTGATTTATCAAAGAACATGTGACCAAATAAAGAAAGTGAGAAAACACTACAGTACCCACAATGCAGCATTTAGAGTTTGTGCATGAGATTAATCTCTCAAAAAAAAAACAACAATAATGAAATAAAAATGTTTAATACTTTGTGAATAAAGTTGTAAATTATTAAGATTCATTTAGAGAAAGAAAACATTTTATTTTGAGAGAAGAATGACGTCATTTAATTTTTTTAAGTTACATTATGAAAATGTTAATAGTTTTAATACTTTGTTAGAAAACTGCGTTACCCAAAATGCAACACTTACAGTCGGTATAAAAAATAAAAATAGAGGTTAGAAGGTCACTATTATTGGTGACTTTTGTAAAGCTGCAACAGTGGACTGATTAAAAGACTTTATAATGATATATAACATCTAACATTTACAAAAGTCACCGGTAACAGTGACCTTGTGTCGTTTTCATGGGAAGACTGGCGAGGGGATGAAGGGACCTGTGAGGACATCGTCACTGAAGCGCATGCATACTTCTAATCTCTATAATCTCTATAATCCCTACAATCCCTATTATCTCTATCATCTCTATCATCTCTATAATCTCTATCATCTCTATTATCTCTATCATCTCTAT
>NW_022281068.1:7334-8548 GCF_004355925.1 Anarrhichthys ocellatus | reverse complement strand
TCATCTCTATCATCTCTATCATCTCTGTCATCTCTATCATCTCTATTCCGCCAGAAAAAAAAATCCCGAAAATAAAAAATCTTTTTTAATTCATTTTTGCTGCATGATTGGGCTACCATACCTTTCAAACAAAAAAGACAATTTTAATTTTTAACATCATCACTTTTAGAGTAAACATTAAGAGAATAACATTCTTACTAATAAAATGTTGATTTGAGGACAAATATTAATATAATAAAATACAAATCTAAATTTGACTTTATTCTTAAAAAAAGATGATCATAACTTTAAAACATGAAACTCTTTTACAGCTTTAGGTTCATCATAATGTTTATAATATTAAAATAAGACTTTATTGATTAAATACAACTTTAATGTGTAAATTAAATAAAACTGAACTAATATTAATACAAATAAATGAGATAAAGTTAATAAATAAAACATTTTTAAGTATTATTGGTCTCAGAGGGAGTAGAGCTTCAGCTGCTCCTCCACGTCCTCCGTCACCTCCTGGTTCTCCTTCAGGAGCAGGAAGATGGCGGCCAGCTGCTCCTGTTGCACCCTGGGAAGTCAAGTCACACGCACACGCACGCACACACGCACGCACGCACGCACGCACACACACACACACACGATCTCTGAGTCAGCTGTGTTGACCTGAGCAGAAATAACCAGCAGAGTTCACATGACAGGAAACTTGTATAACATTTAAAAAAAAAAAAAAAAAGAAAAAAAAAAATTTAACAAATAAATATTAAAATTTATTTTTTTTTTTTTTAATTTTTAAATTTTAAATTTTAAATGTAAAAAAATAAAAAATTGTTAAGTTAACGCATTAATTAATTAACGATGACAATTATATTATCGCTCCTGAATGCAGTTTTTAAAATTTATTATTAAGCAGACATTTTTAACACAAGAACCGGGCAGCGAGCGGTGAACAGCTGAGTTTGTGTGGCGTCACTTCCTGCTGCTGCTGCCGCCCCCCCGGTGACACGCCCGGTCCGGAACCCCCCTTCACTCAGTCACTGTCGGTCCCTCCTGTCTCACACACACACACACATGCGCACGATCGTCTCTTTACAGGATCGTGACGAGCGGTGAACAGCTGTTTGTGTGGCGTCTCTTCTGTTTCCTTCACACATATATATATGTATATATATATATACTGTATATATGTATGTATATATATATATATGTATGTATATATATAT
>NW_022281068.1:0-5000 GCF_004355925.1 Anarrhichthys ocellatus | reverse complement strand
ACCTGTGGTGTTCAGGCGATCCAACTTATTTTTCTGGACAGGTGAGTGTGAGTGAAACTGAGCTTGACTGACAGCTTTGTGGGGATGGGACCTTAATAACAAAGTTATTAAAATCAGTCAAAGTATTTCCAGATTTAATTTGGAATATTTAAAAAAACAAAAACTGTTAATTCTCCAAGAAAAAAGACAACATTTTTGGGAATTAAATTTAAAAAAATCAAAATAAATGTAATATTTACAGAAAACATTATTTAGAGTATTCTTAAGTCACACCTGAGGATTCTTCTGCAGGACCTTGAACGTCACATCAAAGTTAAAAATTTAAGAATCAAAGCTCATATTTAGCAAATGTCAAGTTGGTTATTAATAATAAAAAATAACAATAAATATGATTCATTCAAATTACTATAATTACAACCATGGCTTATTCTTATTAAAATATTATTATGCCTCAAATTACTTCAGAGAAACTCTACAAAATAATATATTATATTTCATAATTTATTAGTGTTTGTGATCCTGAAACCTCAAAGATATTCGTCACAGAATATTTATTATTCATGAATCAATAATATCAGCTACTGTGTAGCCAATTTCATTTAAAAACATACATGTATTTTACATTTATTTATATTCGATTGTCTTTGTTTTATTATGTTTATTGTGACCGTTAACAACCAAACAAGTAAATAATAAACTTTATGTTTCTGATGTATTTCAGGTGCACTGACGTCGTTTGTCCTCCAGGGGGCGCTCGCCTGCTACCAGGCGCTTTGATCAACTGTTACCAGCTATATTTATATTTCTAAAAAGTATTTCATAGAGTATAAAAACTACAGTTTGTTTTATTTAAGTCATGTTTGTGACTTTCATTTTGAAAATAAGCTTTATTTTATGAGCTGAGCTTCTTGTTTCCCTGCAACCCTGAAGAGGACGAAGAGTTCAGAGAAAAGGATCCTTTACTGCAGTAAAAGTACCTTTTACCACACAGTAAAAGTACTCTGTTACAGTCAAAGTATATAGTACATACTGTATACTAGTATGGAAAGTACAACATCACAACATTTAAAACACTGAATTTCTTAAAAGACTTTTGTATTTTTTATTTACTCTTGTAATACCATTAACTACTTTCTTTATGTTCTTATTTAAACACATAAGTATGCTCTGTGTAGTATAAGTACTACGATGGAACACGTGTCTTTGTGGTTCCTCTTAAAGGTTCTTGTAGAACCCTTTGTGTTCTGAAGGGACGTCTGAGGACACACCGTCTTTTGTCTCCAGTGAGTACACTAGTATACTCTGTGTACACAGAGTATACTAGTACTTTTACTAAGGTAAAAACCTTACCAAGTTCTTCCTAAATCTGTTTGTGCTGAGCTTCATTACAGAGACGTCAAGTCACACGTGAACTCTATCCTGAAAGGATAAAGTGGAGGAAGTGAGACCTCCACACAGGAAGTACACACGATACACACAGGAACTACACACAGGAAGTACACACAGCAAGTAAACACAGGAACTACACACAGGAAGTACACACGATACACACAGGAAGTACACACAGCAAGTAAACACAGGAACTACACACAGCAAGTACACACCAAGTACGATACACAGGAAGTACACAGCAAGTACACACGATACACACAGGAAATACTCGAGAAATACACACGACACAGGAAATACACACAGGTAGTACACACAGGAAATACTCGAGAAATACACACAACACAGGAAATACACACAGGTAGTACACACAGGAAATACTCGAGAAATACACACAGGAAGGACACACAGGAAATACTCGAGAAATACACACAGGAAGGACACACAGGTAGTACACACAGGAAATACTCGAGAAATACACACAGGAAGGACACACAACACACAGGAAATACTCGAGAAATACACACAGKTAGTCCACACAGGAAGTACACACAGGAAGTACACACGATACACACAGGAAGTACACACGATACACACAGGAAGTACACACGATACACACAGGAAGTACACACGATACACAGAAAATACTCGAGAAATACACACAGGAAACACAAAACGCACAGAGGAAATACACAAAACATAAAAAACACACAAAGTCTGAAGTGTCGTGTGTTTCTGTTAGACGACATTCAGACTTTGTAGATTAGTCCAAATTAAGTTATTATTATTAATTAATGACATTAATTATTATTATTATTAAACAATTTGTTTGAACAAAATGAAATCTGAAATTCTTTTATTTAACATAAATAAACTTGTCATCACGAGAACACAAGCTCTGCATTCTAAAGATAAGAGGGTCTCAGATTAAAGGGCCCTTACACAAAACTCCTCCTGCTGAGGAAGACCACCACATGTGGTTGAAAAGCAAAGCGAGGACGAACATGAGGTCACCCGTGAAGTCATTTGAGACTCGGAGGAACAAAAGACTCAACAGAAACACAACGAGCAGCTCCTCACGGCCTCAGGAACTGTTTTTAAAGAGCTGAAACAGATCGACCAATCAGACGAGCCCAATGCCTTCCCTCCCCCCACAGCTGTAGCCAATCAGAGAACAGAGAGTTAAGCAACATTCAGTCTCAGGACCTGATGGAGCTTTAAAGGAATGCGTTTATAAAGAATGAAGAACAGAGACATCAGTCAGTATCAGTCATTCCTCTTGTCCTCCTGTCTTCTGTCCCCCTGTCCTCCATCTCACTAGTTTACTTAAAAAAGCTTTTGTCCGATCGTTCGTGTTGTTCTTGTGTAAACAGCAGCGGTCGTCGACTGATTTAGGTTTCACTTTCGTTTACATGTTCACAGATGTGTTGATATAAAACAAGCTGCATCACGATAATAAATGATAACAAAACATTAAAACTTACTAATTAAAAGCACCAGTAACGTCGGGGCTTATTAATACTACCATCTTTAATAATTGAGCACCGGGGCCATTAAATACCGGGTTTCTGAACGCATCACTACCTTCTGAAAAACGTAAAAGTCGAAAGTCTGTCTAGAGCCAGTGTTCAGTTTGTCCGTTCTGGGCTCCTGTAGAAACATGGTGGACTCGCTCCTACGTAGATATATGTGTTTACAGGACAGGATGTGGACAGGTAAAAGGAAGTTCACTTTGAGAAGACGTTATTCGTGTAACGAGCTGAAATTAAACCCATTTTTTTCGAACTTTTGTAGGAAAACTCACAAACAATGAGGAGTAACTACAAGTATTATGTAGTCTTGTTGTTTTTCTTCACTTAAAGCACTTTAAAATGTCCCTCATTGACCTCAAGGTGGCGCTGTAACAACCACGTGATCAATTACATTTCAATACATCGATCGGTTTCAATCACAAACCTATATTGTTATAAATCGGAAACATCACAGCAGCACACGCAGGATGACGCGTTAGCCACATGGCGCGTTAGCCACATGGCGCGCCATGGAAACACCGCGACGACAGGTAAGGCTAACCCTTGAACTCACCTCTGCTCTTCCTCAATCTCCTCCTTCGTCATCATCGTCTCAAACTTGCGCTGTTTCTTTCCTGGAGTGAACTTCACTTCAGCTGCAGCCACATCTGAGTACACAGAGAGAGTACTCAGTACAACAAGTATACACTGTATATACACTCAGTACATCTACTCAGGCACTAGTCCATGATACATGTATTTTACTTTGTACTTCTACATCTCAGAGGTACATATTGTACTTTTGTTTGTGATAAACTGAAGGATGAAGTGTTCATTTAGAAAATCCTCCTAATGAATGGTTAATAATACTGCAACACACACACCTGTCGCTCCACCTGTTGGAGAGACAGGAAGCAGCCAAGTGCTTTAACTGACTGTTCAAGATTAAGTATCATCCTGCTGAAGCAGATCTCTCTCTCTCACACACACACACACACACACACACACACACTAAGGTATGTATTAATATATATTGTATGTGACCTATAGAGTGATGTCTGACTGATAGAAACAAGAGAGTTCTCATTAACAGTAACGACACAGACAGGAGTCACTAAGAACAGAAGATATTACACATTTAATCAAGTACAGGAACAAAATAATAAGAAGTCATAATATATCAAATATAATATAATTAAAGGTTTCATGAGCACACAGAAGCAGCCTGAGTGTGAGGAGGAGGTCTGAAACTGTAGTAGTCTTACCGTTGTCCAGGATGGTCTCTGGTTCTGGTTCTGGTTCTGCTGGTTCCTCTATGACAGGTTCAGGGGTTGGCAGGCGGTCCTCTGTAGAACCAGGGATCAGCTCATGTAAGGACTGCTCCACAACCTCCTCAGACTCGGGTTCAGACTCGACCACGGGCTCCGGATCAGGATCAGGCACCACAGCTGGTTCTGGGACAGGTTTGGGTTCTGATAACGGTTCTGGGTCTGCAGCTGGTTCTGGTGCAGATTCAGGGGCTGATAATGGTTCTGGGACAAGTTCTGGTTCTGGTAGAGTCTCTGGTACTGTGATTGGCTCTGGAGCCAATACTGGTTCAGGGACAGGCTCTGGTACTTTCACTGGTTCTGGTTCTGGTACTTTCACTGGTTCTGGTTCTGGTGCTGATACTGGTTCAACCTGGAAAGACAGAAGAAGAAATAAAACCACCAGCCGAGGGGAACATCTGAGTCTCAAAGTTACTTCCTAACGTCCTTTCCTAACCACTTTTCCTGGACCTACATTACAGTCATGTAGCAGACGCTTCTATCCAAAGAGACTTACAATAAGTGTATTCAACATCGGTATTCAAGAGAACTACTCGTCACCAGAAGTCATAAGTGCATCTCCTTTAAGCAAGCATCTAAGAGCATAAACCAGAGCAGAAGTACAGAAACAAACTAATATGAATACAATAAGTGCTAATACAATACAGTAAGTGGTGAGTGGAAGGCTCAGGGTAGTACTTCTTGAAGAGGTGAGTTTTCAGCCTGACGAGTCAGTGGGGAGTTCCTTCCACCACTGTGGGGCCAGGACAGAAAACAGCCGTGACCGGGTCGA
>NW_022281067.1:8563-13953 GCF_004355925.1 Anarrhichthys ocellatus | reverse complement strand
ATTAGAGGGACCATTAGAGGGAGCATTAGAAGGACCATCAGAGGGACCATTAGAAGGACCATTAGAAGGACCATTCGAGGGACAATTAGAAGGACCATTGGAGGGACCATCATAGGGGTCCACTAATCACACTGGACTGTGTTGAACCAGGTGTTCATGAATCCACCAGAGTCCTTCTGAAGCTCACAGCAACCAACAGGATATCTCAGCCACTTCCTGTGTCAATCAGTTGCCAGGCAACAACTGTAGCACCATCCAATAAAAAGCAATCAGGAAGTGAACGCGGCATCAACAATAACAAAGTGAACCACAAGACACAGAGACGAAGACAGACTGCTGTCCACACGCGTCCACCTGAAGACCGCAGGTGACCCCTGGACTGGAGCCAGGGAGACCCCCCCCCCCCCCCCTTGGTTATCGGCCATATTTCAGAATAAAAGCATGAGGTGCGGGTGTACTCACTGTTCCTGTTGGCTTTGAGTTTGGACAGCAGCTTCTGAGTGGACATTAGGTCTCCGGTCTTCGCCGCCTGCAGCAGGTCCTGCTCCTTCCCCATGCTGCCTCCCTCCTACCTCCTGGGGTCTGAACCAGCCTTCTTTAAATCCTCCTCAGACCCTCATGCTGAGCTCGTTCTGGAATCTAGCGGACCGCCAGGAAACCAGAACCAGACTCCTAGTTTGAGGTAAATCTCTCCTAGTGATATTATTTCCTGTCAGAGGAGTCGATGTGGTTCGATGTGGTTTGATGTGGTTCGATGTGGTTCAGGACTGAAAAAGAAAGGAGAAAACCAGATTAGTTGGTCTCTGGAGGTGTGTGAGAGGACTGAGACCAGCAGAGATTCCTGTAACAGGATAAACCGGATGCTTAAACATGCATGAAGGATCTGGGTTCAGGAGCATCTTATGAAACAAAATCCAGTCCTGAATCCACTTATCGGATCCTGATCCCTCCTAAATCCTCATCGAGTCTAATCAGCTTTAACTTGAGATGTAAACGAGATCAGATCTGTGATCTTCTAAAGAAAATGTGACACACACACACACACACACACACACACAGCTGTCACAGGTGAGTGTTAAAGCTCCTGTGAGCTTTAATTACAGCTCAACAAACATCCAAACACAAACAGATCATCACTCTGCTGGGTCAACACTGATCCAGAGCCTCAGGACCAGGATGTCACCAAACTACACTCACATATTTCATATCTTTAAACAGAGTTGCTGTAAAACAGCAGATGAGTTTGTCCAAACTCCACTGATTTATTTAAACCAGAGGAGATGAACGGACGGGTGGAACCACCTGCTGTTGGTTCCCGTCCCTGTGTGGCTGACCCTAGTCCTGCTCTAGTCCTGCCCTAGTCCTCATCTAGTCCTGCTCTAGTCCTCATCTAGTCCTCATCTAGTCCGGCCCTAGTCCTGCTCTAGTCCTCATCTAGTCCTGCTCTAGTCCTGCCCTAGTCCTCATCTAGTCCTGCCCTAGTCCTCATCTAGTCCTGCCCTAGTCCTGCTCTTCCCTCGGGCTCTTTTGTGACAAAATATCAGCACAGAGCTACTTAAACTCTTCCAGCTCGGTGAACAGAATCAACTCTCAGTGTCACTCAGATAACATTCGTCCTGATCTCTACAGGAGAACAGGAGAACGTGAGAACAGGAGAACAGGAGAACGTGAGAACAGGAGAACAGGAGAACGTGAGAACGTGAGAACAGGAGAACAGGAGAACAGGAGAACGTGAGAACAGGAGAACAGGAGAATGTGAGAACATGAGAACATGAGAACAGGAGAACGTGCAGCACCGGCCTAAAACAACAACAGTGTTTCTGCATAAACAGAAAAAATAGGTTTTTGCAGCCAGATCTCAGAGTCCACATAGTTTCTACTCTCAGTGAGGGAACAACGAGTCACTCTGACACTCCGAGTCAGACAAGAGTCACATGACAGATATATATATACACACACAGACATATATATATATGTATATATATATATATATATATATATATGTATACATTTATATATTTAAGGTAAAGTGTTGCTGTTTTGATTGTTTACACTTGATAATAAGTTGTAACAGTTCTGTCTTCATATGAGACATTCTCTGTGATATTAAACCAGAGCTGGTATAAAAAGTCACTGTTTCTATTTCCTGTCTCGTGAACTACACAAACACAACATTCATTGAAAGGTTTCACTCTGAAGATCACCTCTGAACCTTCACTGGGTTTCATCAGAATGACGCACAATGGGGGGGGGGGGCCGGGACCCGATTATAACCTGACTGTGTCTGAGCTCACGAGCTCACTGATGGTGCTGAAGCCCGCCGAATTGGAGATTTGTTTCCGAGGACACAGAAAAAGTGTTTATTGTCTGAATACTACAATAGTTTATGTATTAATATTCAGATCAAGTGCTCAGATTGCAGATATGTGAAGGAGTGAAGGACCCGGAAAACAGGGTCAGATGTGGTCCGGAGTCTGGATATAAACAGACCTGAAGACCGACGCTGGTTGAACCAGTTCCGTAAGAACCGTTTCAACGGATCCATAACTGTACGAATATGTATTTAATCTCACGTGAACCGGACCACGTTACCTTGTTTCTTCTGTTTTGTGAATGTACGGTAGAAACTTTCCACACCGGATTTCTCGCGGACCACGGCGGCAGTTTGTAGGAAAGAAACTTTATTCCTTGTGTTGATATTCCAGTAAAAAACAAATCCAGTTTAATAATCCAGGAATGTTGACTTCAGATTAAAGTTTAATCCACGCGCGGAGTTCATGTATAAATTTGCCTTTTAGAGGTTTTACTACTTTTGTACGATGACGCTCCTCCTGGTTTTCCCTCCGCTCCCTGAATGCCACATTCTGTCCGCTACGTTCTCCAGAACGTGGAACACGGTGTCAAGTTACACACCTCGCCACACAGAACATCCGGCCCGGACTTTCAAAATAAAACCCCGACAAACGCGATAGCTGTGGATGCCCATTGCTGCCACTGTGAGGAAAAAATAAAGATCCTATAAGTCATTACAATGAGATATTATCTCATCATAATGACTTAGTATGATACTATCTCATCATAATGACTTAGTATGATACTATCTCATCATAATGACTTAGTATGATACTACGTCTAATAATACAAATAATACTAAATTAAATTGAGTTTATTTTCAATCACTTCTGACCGCGTGAAGTGTTTTTTTTAAGTGTACATTTGTATTAACGACGAACGAAAACTAAAAAACTTTTTAAATATATATTTATTCATATGCAGAGACAAACATATTAGTAATGAAGTGATTAGTTGATGAACAGACACTCTGATGATGGATTAATCCTGAAGAGCAGATACGACCTCATCAAGAGGATTTGGTTTTTATTCTTTGGGAATTTATAATTTGTCTTTAATTTTATGATGTTTTACAAAAACATAGTAATCGAGCAGATAAACCGGAAGTGAAAACAATGGTCAGTTGCAGTTTTTCAGCTGTTTTACCTGAACGCCGCTTTCATTTTATTTTATTAGTGTGTGACATTGAATGTATTTAAATCTGAGACGAAGTAAAAGTTCTCCTCTCAGTGAATAGATGTCATAGATAAATAAAAAGATAATTGAAACTTTGACATTTGTGCTTTTATTTTGAAGAATCAATCCCTTAATTTCCGGCTTTGTTCCGGTTCTCGTCACTGAACTTTATGAGATATCATCGACCCGCCTACTTTCTTTCATCTTTCTCTTTTTCCAGAAACAGAAATGTTTTTTATTTTATTGTTCACGAGATTTTAATATTTTTAAAATTAATTAATTAATTAATCCCAGTTCTGAATATTAATATGATAATAAATATAATTTAGCAGCTTTTATTATTTACTAGTGAACTTCACTTTTTTAGATTTAAGTTGTTGGCATTAAATGTAAAGATGTATAAATAAAATGTTTGACCGCTGGGCATCAGATCTGACTTATAAATTTATAAAGTAAATATGTAATTTTAAAATGATAAAATGATATTTTAACCTTTTATCTGTTAATTTTAGATTATTATTGAACTTCTTTGTTTACTCGAGATTTCTTAGTAAAAAGAACAATTCTGTGTTTAATGTTAATATAAAAATATCATTTTCATTATTATTATCCCCTCAGAATCCCCTCGTACCAGTCATCCGTGGAAGGGGTATCTTTAGGAATCCAGAATTGAATAATAGTCTATCGTACTTTATACAACAGCATTCCAATCAGTTCAATCAAAGAAAGCACTTCGTCCTTCACTTCTCTCCACAATGTTTGTATCTTTGCACATTTCCAAAACATGTATATATGAGTAATGATGAGTTATCAATTAAACTCCACAACAGTTCATACAAGAATCAATACATCCATTAATTAACTAGTCTATTAATCAATTAGTGGATTCACAGAAAACTAACGTAAAATAATTTTGACGGTTGAAATCATCTTTCATGTAAAACATTTGATGTTTCCAAATTTAACAAAAATATTATTATTAATTAATCAATTAATAATGGTCATGTTATTACCATAAACATACTAATACTAATACTCTGACATCTGAAGAGAAAACTAAATACATTAATAATAACAGAACTCTGCTGACATCTAGTGGACAAACTGAGGTCGTCTTCTTCTTCTTCACATATTAAAATCATCACACTCTGAAGTCCAGATGTTTCATATTTAATTATTGTCATGAAAAAACACAATTCATTCAAAAAGTAAAAACTCTAAATTAATAAACACACAAATCTGATTTATCAAAGAACATGTGACCAAATAAAGAAAGTGAGAAAACACTACAGTACCCACAATGCAGCATTTAGAGTTTGTGCATGAGATTAATCTCTCAAAAAAAAACAACAATAATGAAATAAAAATGTTTAATACTTTGTGAATAAAGTTGTAAATTATTAAGATTCATTTAGAGAAAGAAAACATTTTATTTTGAGAGAAGAATGACGTCATTTAATTTTTTTAAGTTACATTATGAAAATGTTAATAGTTTTAATACTTTGTTAGAAAACTGCGTTACCCAAAATGCAACACTTACAGTCGGTATAAAAAATAAAAATAGAGGTTAGAAGGTCACTATTATTGGTGACTTTTGTAAAGCTGCAACAGTGGACTGATTAAAAGACTTTATAATGATATATAACATCTAACATTTACAAAAGTCACCGGTAACAGTGACCTTGTGTCGTTTTCATGGGAAGACTGGCGAGGGGATGAAGGGACCTGTGAGGACATCGTCACTGAAGCGCATGCATACTTCTAATCTCTATAATCTCTATAATCCCTACAATCCCTATTATCTCTATCATCTCTATCATCTCTATAATCTCTATCATCTCTATTATCTCTATCATCTCTAT
>NW_022281067.1:7343-8553 GCF_004355925.1 Anarrhichthys ocellatus | reverse complement strand
TCATCTCTATCATCTCTATCATCTCTGTCATCTCTATCATCTCTATTCCGCCAGAAAAAAAAATCCCGAAAATAAAAAATCTTTTTTAATTCATTTTTGCTGCATGATTGGGCTACCATACCTTTCAAACAAAAAAGACAATTTTAATTTTTAACATCATCACTTTTAGAGTAAACATTAAGAGAATAACATTCTTACTAATAAAATGTTGATTTGAGGACAAATATTAATATAATAAAATACAAATCTAAATTTGACTTTATTCTTAAAAAAAGATGATCATAACTTTAAAACATGAAACTCTTTTACAGCTTTAGGTTCATCATAATGTTTATAATATTAAAATAAGACTTTATTGATTAAATACAACTTTAATGTGTAAATTAAATAAAACTGAACTAATATTAATACAAATAAATGAGATAAAGTTAATAAATAAAACATTTTTAAGTATTATTGGTCTCAGAGGGAGTAGAGCTTCAGCTGCTCCTCCACGTCCTCCGTCACCTCCTGGTTCTCCTTCAGGAGCAGGAAGATGGCGGCCAGCTGCTCCTGTTGCACCCTGGGAAGTCAAGTCACACGCACACGCACGCACGCACGCACGCACGCACGCACGCACACACACACACGATCTCTGAGTCAGCTGTGTTGACCTGAGCAGAAATAACCAGCAGAGTTCACATGACAGGAAACTTGTATAACATTTAAAAAAAAAAAAAAAAAGAAAAAAAAAAATTTAACAAATAAATATTAAAATTTATTTTTTTTTTTTTTAATTTTTAAATTTTAAATTTTAAATGTAAAAAAATAAAAAATTGTTAAGTTAACGCATTAATTAATTAACGATGACAATTATATTATCGCTCCTGAATGCAGTTTTTAAAATTTATTATTAAGCGGACATTTTTAACACAAGAACCGGGCAGCGAGCGGTGAACAGCTGAGTTTGTGTGGCGTCACTTCCTGCTGCTGCTGCCGCCCCCCCGGTGACACGCCCGGTCCGGAACCCCCCTTCACTCAGTCACTGTCGGTCCCTCCTGTCTCACACACACACACACATGCGCACGATCGTCTCTTTACAGGATCGTGACGAGCGGTGAACAGCTGTTTGTGTGGCGTCTCTTCTGTTTCCTTCACACATATATATATGTATATATATATATACTGTATATATGTATGTATATATATATATATGTATGTATATATATAT